>NW_022589704.1:95035110-95133470 GCF_004348235.1 Phoca vitulina
ACGATCTCTGCAAAGGAATTACAAGAAAGTCATTTAAGCCCATTTCCAGACCTACTGTGCTGGCAGGATGGGGAAATAAATAATCAGCGTCCTGGCCTGAGAGAGCTTCCTCCCGGGGGTGGCCCAAGCGCACGAGGGTGAAGAGGGGCAAAGCTTATGAAGCTCTTTCCACAGGATTCTCCCCAAGGACTGAGGGGACAGGGGTGGCAACGTGCGGGATTGAGAGCGGGGGCGCAGAGGCTCCCGCACCACCTGCTGCAAGGCTCGGCTCCAAGGAAGGCGAACTTAGCACCGTGGCGTCCCGGGAGCACTCAAGGTGGATCGCTTGACTGAGACGGGGGAATGGGGCGGGGACTTAAAAGAGGGACCCCGGGCAGCCTGAGACTGCGAGAGGACACGGGAGTATGTACTAATAACCCGTGACTTTGAGGCGATGAAGATGCCCGGCCTTTTGAAGAAACGGGATAGAGGACAGCAATTCCCTTCTTCACCCCGATTTGCTTTCTGGTGGGAACTCGCGACAGTTGTCCCAGGGGACCGCCCTGTCCTAGGCTAGGCTACCGTCGCGGTGTCACTGCACCCTCCAGCTGTGCGCGCAGGCAGGGGAAGGAGGGCTGCCCGGGGCAAACGCGCGCGTCAGAGCAGGGTCCTCACCACACCCCGCCCACCCTGCCGCAGCTGAAGCCAAGCCTGGCCATGAACTAGGGGCTTCTCGGAGGAGAAAAACAAAAAGGCGCAGCTGCACCGGCCACCCCAGGGAGCCTGCAGGTGTGCAACTTTGCCAGGCGCACGCGAGCACGTCCCCCTCCAGCCAGGCGCCCCCGGCTCGGGGCTCGCGCTGCCAGCCTCGCGGCAACCTCAGCCGAATAGGCAGCCCTGGGGAACGCAGGACCCAGCTGAGCACGCAGTCTTTCGACCCCACTTCGCAGGTCCCGCAGTCAGCGCCCGGCCAGTCCCCGCGGCACCTGCTGCGCCCTCCTCGTGCTTTCCCAATCCGCAGCCTCCCAACCTCGGGAAACTACACTCTCCCTCTCCCCCTGGCGTCCCTGTCCTGGGGACGTGCGGAGGCGGGAGACGAGGGCGATAGGAAGGGGGTGGGGACGTGAAAAGACAGTCCCAGCCTTCCTCGCCCGCCACCCCACCCCAACTCGGCAGCCGTCACGTGGTGCCTGGAGTGGGAGGTGGGGAGAAGACGAGACTTTTTTGGGTGCTCCGGCTCGCCAGTAGTTCCTCCAGTTCTCAGCCGCCAACTCCGGAGACGCCGCGCTCTGCCCGGGCGCGCCAGCGGGAGGAGCGGCGACCCGCAGCCGGGAGCCCGGGCACGGGCGATGCTGGCGCCGCCGGCGGCACCTGCGGCTCCTCTTGGCGGCGGCGGTGGCCTCGGCGGCAGGAGCGCGGGCCCCAGCAGCCTCGGCAGCCACAGCCGCTGCGGCCCGGGCAGCCTCCGCCGCGGTCGCCGCCTCTGATGCGCCTGCCCTCTCCCGGCTCCGCGGCTCCGGGAGGATGTGGGTCCTCGGCATCGCAGCAACTTTTTGCGGATTGTTCTTGCTTCAAGGTAAGAAAACGAAAAGGCCAGCAGCCCCGCCAGGCGCGCACACCCCATCTACCCGCCCGCCCCTTCGGCCCCCCGGGCACCCACCTCCGGGCCCGCGCTGCGCAGGGGTTGCCCAGCGGGAGTTTGGCGGCGGCGACTGGTGCTGGTGCCCAGAGGCGCTGGATGGGAAGTCTCCAAGTCCCGCGCTGCAGGAGGAGAGGCGGGAGCGGCGGATTTGCGGGACTCGAGCTGCAGATGCTCGGGCTTGCGCGGTTGGGAGAGGAAGCAGAGCTGGGGAGGAGGGAGGGTCTGAGCGGTGCTGGGGCCTCGCGGAGGGAGAGGGGGCGATGAAGCCCCTGACGCCGCCAAGTTACCCGGCGTTTCCAGGAACCGGTGGGAGTGGCGCCGCCGACAGGTGAGCGGCGCGCTGGGCAGCCTGTGGCCGGGGCGCTCCGGAGCTAGGTTGCCGCGCTCAGAGCGCAACCGTCGTGGAGATGGGAGAAAGCGCGGGGTCCGGGGCTTGTCTGTCCGGGAGCATGAGGAGTTAGGTCTAGACAGGAGCTCCTGGATCCGAGCAGAACAGCCAGGCTGTGGCGATGAGAGGTGCGAAAATGTCTCACTCCTCTCCGTTAAGCGAACGGCTCTCGAACGAGCGCTGCAGAGCTGGGACTCCGACCGGGGACCCTAGCCAAACGGTTGCCCTGAAAGCCAGGAAGAAATGGTTGTTGTGTCGCGGCTCGGGGTGCGCGCGCGCACACAGACACACACACACACACACACACGCCCTTTGTACGCGCTGTGGTCCCCTCTGCTGCTGCGGGGACTGTCCCGAAGAAAGGCCGGGGACTCGCGGCGCTTCAGCACTTGGCGCCCGGCACTGCCTCCTGGGTTCCTGGGTGGTCGCGTAGGGAGCCTCGGAGCCACCGCACAGGAACGCTGACGACAAAAATTAAAACTAAAAAGGCGTCTGCGAATGCAATCGCGAATGGTGCCAAAATAGTAATTAAGTAATTTGTAACCAATTAACAATTAGGCAAATCCTGTGCTGTAGATTGGAGCTGAAGCTTGTCTCTGGAGCTACTTGTGTACCCGTCCTTTCAACTTCCGTGGGGGAAAGGCCAGGTGCGGTGTAGGACGGGCGCTTTATTTCTGGACATTTGGTCCAGGGGTCTCAGTCAGAACTCAACTGAATCCTGCGGGACCCTCGGTGTCCGCGCCGCCCCCTGCCGGCTTCAGCCACAGCCGCCTTACGTGGAGACCCCCGGGTCGCCGAGCCCAAGAACGCCAGGGATCGGGATCCGTGGCTGGCTGGGGCCGAAGAGGGTCGCGGTTTCCGGTGTGGTCTCTGTGGGGGCTGGATCTGACCCCGACTGCGTCTGTCCCCACAGGCTTTGCGCTGCAAATCCAGTGTTATCAGTGTGAAGAATTCCAGCTGAACAACGACTGCTCCTCCCCCGAGTTCATCGTGAATTGCACGGTCAATGTTCAAGACATGTGTCAGAAAGAAGTGATGGAGCAAAGTGCGGGTAAGAACCCGGTAGCCCCCACCCCTCTCCAGCCTCGGCCAGGGGTAGGAGTTGGGGGATGGGGGGGGGCATTACATTACAGGAAAAGGGACTGACTTTGATTTAATGCACACACACTGGTTATCACGGATTTACAGTGCTGGCAAAATGAAGAGTTCCAAGTTACTTTAATCTCATTAGAGTTAATTACCAGGGCTTCTCCCCAAGGGACTCAGGAGGGGAAGTGCATTTAAAGTAGTGGCTCTCCTCTTTTTATTTACTCCCCTCACCTCCCTCTGCTAAAAGCTGATCAGGAGGCTGGAAAATATATGGATAACCAGCTCTGCTTGGGCAACTAGACAGTAGCCTGTGAGCAGTGTCAGCCTGAAATATGAAGCTAGTTGGAGTTCCCAGAGGTCAGAGCTTGAAAAATGTGTTTTGTCATAGAGCCACGCCATATTTCTTAGAAGAACACTACAGGATCTTTATTTAATTTCAGAGCTACTGCATCAAATTCCTGGCACAAATTGCCAAGATTGTTCAAAGGAATGTAGTTCCCAGCCCCACAAGCTTAGCTGTTGGCTGGCTGATGAGAGGTGCTGGGCTCTATGCAGAGAAGGGGGTCTTGGGAGAGCAAACCTCACTTACTCCAGCTGACCAGAGTCTTCTCCCCGACCTGGACCTCCCCAGCCCCTCCCAATAGTCTTACCAGAAATCAGAGTCCCCTACAAGTGCACCTGAAACTTGGGGAGAGTGGGTGGAACTCTAGCTTCAGTTCCAAGGTCAAACCCATCAAGGGAGACCTTGCCCTTTTCAGGATAATAAAAATAGGGGCAATAGCATCATGTGGTGACTGATGTGGATTTAACCAAAGTGCTGCCCCCCCCCCCCCCCCCCCGCCCTTGAGTTTGCTGAACGGTGGGGCCCACAGAGCTTTTGGTTGAAGGGATTAAATCTGTGAAGTGATTCTCTTAATCCACTAGCAAATGAATGGCTCCAGTTTTCAAGGCAGCATCTTGGAAAAGTAGTTTCTTGTCAGAGAGGGGCCTGGAAATGCCCTGTTGCCAAGCACAGGGATATTGGAGGAGCAGAGAGCCAGCTCATCACTGTGCCATGACGCGGTGTGCTTGGGTGGTTTTAAAAGCTGTTCCTTATAGGTCATTAGGTGTGGTTTCTTTCCACCAAAGTCGCTCTTTGGGGAAGTCTGAGACCTAATTGCTCTCAAGAATAACTTGTCCCAAGAAAAGCAGCATGCGTTGTTTTGTCATTTGTCCTGGGATTCGGGCTATTACAAGAGCCAAACAAAATTTAGTGACGATACTGTAGCTAAGATTGATAGCTATGATTTTGATGAGTTGTTTCTTTTTTCCTTGTGTTTCATTCCTGAGCATTTTACCTGAGCAAAAATTTGCCTTCTTACCAGAGGAACTGCTGTGATTTCAGTTGGAATCATTCTGAACTCTTCAGTGTTTTTTGTTTTTGTTTTCAAATATTTGCAGCTTTCTTCCAGGCGGTAGTTTAGAGCCAGAAAAAAATAAGGATAAACTGTGGACACATTAGGAACTTCCTTGGGATCCTCTAGGCTACTGCTTATCTGGGTTTCATGTTTTATCAGCTGGGATATGGTTGAGACAAGGAGAGAAAAAGATATGAACCAAACTACAGCCAAATGAGGTGCCCTTTTTCAGAGAGATATTTCTTCCTCTCTAGAAGTATATGTAAGATAAATACCACACACTCCATTTTCCAAGTGCTGTTTTTCCTCTTCCTTTATTCTCTCCTCCAAATAATATTGTAAAAAAGGCAGAGCAGGCATTATAATGCCGATCCTATCTACGGGAACCTTTAGCACCCAGTCTCTAAGCGCGCGGCCTGAAGTTGCTCTTCATTGGATCAAGATGGGCACCTTCTCTCCAAACTAGGCTCCTCCAGCCATATGTCAGAGGCCAGAGGGTGGACAGTGAGTGAAATAATAAAGCAACCCCAATTGTGAAGTCTGAAAAACAGAAACAGTTGACAGACTCCAAGGAAAATTCTGTTAGAAGGGGAGGGACACACCTTCTAAGCCTGAATTCAGTAGAAGTCAGCCAAATGCACATTTCTGCGTCAAAAGAGCAATGTCTGGGGGTGTGCTACTCCCAAGGCACTTCCATTTTCATCCCCATGCAGTGGTGAGACCAGTCAATGTAAGTGACTCTTAACCCTCTTCGTGCTGGCAGGGATGGGAGAGCCAAACTAAGATTAGACCTTGACATGACCACAGGTAGTGCAATCATCACAGTCCTAAGAGTGTGCGTGCCCTGCGCAGCAGGTCCTTTCTTGGGTGCTCTCTGTGGAGCAGCTCATGAAATCTGGTAGTCTTCTTTTGCACCCCTTGTTCCCCCAGGCCTCAATCCCCCAGCATTTAATTCTGCAGGGTTAGTTTTTCCACTCTGGGGAAAAAAAAAAGTCACACCTGTTACATGCTACTATTAAGAACCAAAGTCAGAATTATTTTCATTGGATCAGTAACCGATTGTTCTGAGAAACTTAGTGCATTAGAGCTGAAAGGCCCCAGTGACTCAGAGTTAAGGTTGCAGATCAGAATCATCCTGGAAGTTTTGTTGAGATCCACATGCCTCCCCTCACCCTTGAAGAAGCAAGCCAGTTCACTAAGTCTGTGAAATACTCCACATGGGTCCTTTCGAAGCTCCCCAAGTGACTCTGGGGCGCCCTGAGTCTGGACTGACTTTTTTGGGTTCTAGAGGAGGGAGACCAGGGCCAGAAAAGTTACACACCTGGTCCACATCCACCAGCTGACTATTACCAAGAGGCACCCGCTTTCCTGAGCCAGCACCTTACATAGTAAAACGTGCCACCAGGTTTGCCTGAAAAGAGGATTCAGGCAGAGTGCTAAAGATTTAGATGGTCTTCATGTCCACCATATTCACCTTAAAGGCTTAGTGAACTGGGTGATTGGACAGGCCACAAAATGGATATTAAATGAGTATGAGAACCAACCGGTAGGATTTGTGAAGCCTAGTGGTGTATGGACTGGCATTTTTCATAGGTCTAGGAAAAGCATGGTTTTAACAGACTAAGAGATTTTAATGAACCAAGCAAGTTTGACATTAAGCAGTGATGAAAGGCATTCTCTTTCCAAAAAAATACCAGCGATGCAATATGCTCAGGCCTTTAGTTAGTCCTTTTTGGATTAAGTCTGCAAACTCAGCTCTTACGAATTTTGAGGCAGGTACATTTAATTTTCAGTTGGGAAGTACATTTAAAATTAACCTTTACCTATTCCCCAGAGTGGCATTCCTATTAGGTGCGGAGATTATTTCCCGCTGCTCTTTTTTCCCTTGGTCATTTCTGGAGTGATAAGGCACTGGGCTGTGGGGAAGGAAAGCCTTCTTTCACTGTACTTACTAATTGATATTTAAATGTTTGCATAACAAATGACTTGTTCTCACAAGTTCTGCTCTTAATGAGTTAGCTTCTACTTACCAGCACCCTTGATAATGACATTTCTTTTGCTCTTGCTTATCACTGCACTCCGAAAAATATTTCAAATATTGATTGTCATTTCAGAATAGAAGTTCCCCCCATATGAATTTTTAAGCCAGGATATAAAGAATGTGAATTTGCATTTGTTTGACAGTGCAATCTTGTAATTAGAGTTTTTCCTCTTGACTAGATACAGTGAAAGGGGCATAATTTAATTTTTATAGACTAGCCAATTTCTGCCCTAAGTAAAATATAGCTCTGTCAGTGAGCAAAATGTTACAGGTTCTCCTAAACCTTATTTAAAAGTTAAATACAGTATATTGAGAGAAAGTTCATGGTCTGAATCAGTAACCTAATCGATCTCTTCACCCATCCTTTGCAACATGCATTAATCTATTTGTCTGTTTTGCAATACAAGAGTTACTGATTTATATGCCATGTTGCATCTACATTATAGCTGTATAAGTAATGGCTGTTTTCCTTTTGGATTAGTTAGTTGCCCATTAAGTTGGGCAGGGATGGTTCCATGCCTTGGAAAGGTTAATTTTATGCCTTATTTTCTCATGAGCTAAATAAGGGATAGCAAGTGAGGACCTGATGTCCCCAGAACAGTCAGTCATCCACTGTGAGGCTGTGGTTAGCTTCCCATTTGCACTATCTTTTCTTGTGTATATGTACTGCTGAATTTCACCACAATTTAAAATAATAGGCTCCAGTTTGTCCTTGGGGTAGACTTGGCAGGAAGCAGGGTTAGTTCTGCTAATCAATATTATTATATCACAGTTCCTTTATACATGGATTCATTTATTTAAGGTGCACATATGCATGTGTGTGCACCCAGATACACACAAAATGGCTTATCCACATATGTATGTATCTTTTTACATTTTTGCCTATATTCATTTGCATGCACACCTATATGATTCATGTCAGAAAAATAAAAATGTTGAGTCTTCCTCCTTTACAGACGTTCAGATCATAACTTACTTAATCTGTCTTATACCGTAGGCACAAAGACATTTTCTAACATTTTTTCCCAGAACAGTTTTGTTAAGAGCACCAGTAGTAGCTGATCATCTTCCAACGTCCCCCGTCTGCCCCATATCTTTGTTTCTCCTACCTCTTCTCTCCTGTCATCTCCTGGATCCCACCTGCAGTCCTTACTTTCTCACCCTCAAATCCATTTTGAATCAATCACACGAGCTACGGACTGTCCTCTAAGAACGAAGCGAAGAAACAAGTCCAAAACTAATCATTCTATTTGAATTTTGCTAAGGAGACCCCCACCGGTTGTAAAACTTTAAAATCAAAAAGATTCAGATGCCAAGAAAGATATCCTCAGATGTTAACACAGCCCTGCTCTAAAGGTTTCCGTGTCCAACTCGATCAAGCTATGAATTACACAGGAAAAGATTCGGTGCAGCGCATGTCAATATCACACCTCCATTCCAGCAGGCCACTAAAAGAACACCTCTCTCTTCGGGGCGAGACATTTTGCCAGTTTGTTCAGTTAGTCCTCAAGAAGCATCCATCTTTTTCAGGTGGCAGGCAGAGCTGGCTGCTGAGGAAGTATTTGGAGAGTAAATATCAAGTGTCTTTAGTCCCTTGGACTCTCCAGTAAGTGAAGCATTTGTTTATGTTAACTTTCCAGCTGAACAAGCAGCCAATGTGGACCTCCCATCTCCATAGATAAAATGTTTGAAGATTGATCCAGCACTCCCATAACACTAATTCCTCCCACTACAATTTCATGAAAGCTTCCATCATTGATGGTTTTCCTAATGAGTTTAAACAGAGAGGCTTCAAAGCTGGGGAGTTTTCCCAAGTGAAAAATGGAACAGAGTATGAAAACAAAACACACCATTTCCTTTGAACTTTGGAAAGGAAATCTTCCCTTATATATTCCGGAAACAAAAAGGATCTGGATCTGCAGCCTGCTTCCTCCCTTTCTCCCTCTCTTTCCACCCTTGCTTTCTTCTTTCCTTCTTGCCTGCCTGCCGCCCTCTTTCTCTCTCTCCTCCTCCATCCCTCCCTCTCACCCTTTCTCCCCCACTTTCTTTTTCTTTCAAACTTCTAGAATGATTGAATGACTTAGATTCTAATGCCCAAATCTGGCAAAGGTTTATTAGCACGCTATGCAGAAAGATCCCAACCCCTGTTTTTAGTACTTGAGTGAGAAGGGCACTCAGCTCCATTGGAAGAGAGAGCACCCATGTTCCTGGCTCCCCGTGCTTGGTAACTTTAAAGAAGTTACTTGATGTCCCACGGGCTGAGCTTCCTTCCCCGCAAGATGTAGAAACAGGCTGTTTTCTTGTGAGACACAAGACAGTGAGAAATGCTGTCCGTATAACCACCTTTAGGAATCCTAAAAGGAGAAACCTGCCAGAATGCTCACCAGGAGTTGATTCATCTACTATCTGTACCCACTTCTGAGGACCAGCCCAGGTATCAGCCTAGGTTACTTCGCACACAATTTCCTCAGACTGAGAGAGTCCTTGAATGTAACCTTGAATTCCTTCCAGTAGGATTCTCATAATTAGCCTAAAAGGTTTACAGTGAGATAACATCCTAACTTGATAGTTGGTAAATCTGAGATGCAGAGAGGTTGAGCAATCTGCTTAAGAACACACAGCCACTGGGGACTGAAATTCAAGTCCTTTCCCTTCCCTAGATTTCTTCCCATTATTATAATGCCATTTTTTTTTGCGTTCTTTAATAACAATTTTTGAGATATAATCTAGGTTCCATAAAATTCACCCTTTTAAAGTGTACAATTCAGTGGTTTTTAATATATTCAGAGTTGTAAGTATAGTCTAATTCCAGATATTTAATTCCAAAACATTTTCATCACCCCAAAAAGAAACCTTGGGCCCGTTAGCAGTCACTGATCTGGGCACCACTAATCTACTTTCTGTCTCTACGGATTTGCCTATTCTGGACATTTCATATAGATGGAACCATGGAATATGTGGTCTTTTGTGACTGGCTTCTTTTGCTTAGAGTAATATTTTTTAAAATTCATCCATTTCACATCTCATTTTGAGATGTCTTCCCTCCTGCTTGTGCAGGAGCCTGAAGGGAAAGCTCAGGTTTGGAAAATGCCTAAATTACGGAGGGGATGAGAATGGGGTAGGAATGGGGTGTGCTTGTGAACTTGAAACATGGACTGATTGGCCAATTTGCTGAACCGAACTAAAAAACCTGTGCCAAGAGCAAGTCATTCCAGCGAGTGGTAGGGCAAAGGAGTACCCGTTCATCAAGCATCGATGTCCTAAGCACGGGGCTGTCCATCCACTGCCATCTATTAAAGACTTAATCTGCTTCTCCAGGAGGGGATCTTAAATTGGTTGATGCTAACCACAAGAATCCTCAGGCACCTGGATGGGCTATTCCTACTGCCCAAAGCTCTTACTTCGATGCTAGCGGCCCGTCCCAACACCTGGCATCACTGATAGGCCAGGGGTCTCAGGAATCGTGCACCTTGTGGGCTAGAAGAGATCTTAATTTATCATTTTACGGAGGAGAAGAAAGGAGTTTTCTTCCCTGAGGCCTTAAACATCTTGAGCAGTCCATTTCTCTTTCTTCCCTTGAGAAAGCTTGAGGGTAGAGCTGGTTGAGACTTATTCTGGGGAGGGATTTTGATGAAGGAGATGGGATTCTGACATGATTAGGTCATCCACAACCAATACTCAGGGAACATGGGCAAGTCTGGCCTTCTTCTCCCCAACCAAATCACTTATTACAGCTTCCATCTAGGCAGAATTATGTACTCCTTTAAAAGTGGGAAATCTCTTTTTTTCTGTTATTCCCTCAAAAACTAAGCTGGATTCTTCCTTATCCACAGTTTTCATTGTGGTGGAAGTGATGGTATTTTGGGGAGAGGAGAATCACTGGTTGAAGAACAATATCTTTCCTCCCCTGGGCATTCTACAAAAGGCCTTGTCTATAATTTAGGAGCTTCAACCAAATCTGTGATGAATCAGCCAGCAAATAAACCAAAGAATGATGACAGATGCCATGAATTCTTTCTATCTGAGGTAAAGTTTGGGTTGTGGCCACATTGTGATTCAGGAACTGTTTTCACAGGCCAGAGCCCCAGGGCATGTTCTCTTACTAATACTTTGCTCCCAATCTTCCGATTGCCTCCACCACAGTACAAAGCAAAGCAGGAGATGAACTGAATTAAGTGCTTCAGATAAGGTGAAACCATAGAGAGCTTCTAATAAATTGCTTTTTTAAAGGAACGCATTTAAATAGAACAAAGCAGTGATGGTTCACGACGTTGATGTCGAGCTTTATGACTTTGCAAACCATGAGAGAGGGATCCAGATGCAAAAGTGATGAAGTGTTGTATTATTTTAAGGAAGTTGTGATACTTGGTCCAGTGCATTTCATTTCTCACTGGACATGGACAATAGCTTTTTATGTTTTTCTATTTCTTGGACTTGTTGGCGGGAGCAGAGGCATGATTGGAGACAGTGCCAGAGGCGGGTGGCACCAGGCGCGCGGCGCTGGGCCCGCTGTGGCCCGTGCGTGCGGTGCTCGGCATGAATACGAATGTGCAGAGCAGTTTACAATGCCCTCCGCCGGGGCTTCTTCAAAGAGCATCTGCGGAAGCAGGTGTATTCAGTGACACCGGGCTGTGGGTTTTATGCACTGTTTTATTGCTTATGCAGAATCTAGCAAACCACTTGGGCCTCCTGTAACTTCAGAGAATCTGTTCAGAAATAACAAGAGGCTGGGCAGGTTGACTAGTTTTCCACCCAGTGGAGACATCCAAACTGGGAGTGCAAAGAGATCCAGGCTTCAAAGCCAACCCAGATTCTTGGGAGAATTTCCACGGCCTTCCGAGGGAAAGGCAGCCGGTGGGTGGAGGAACACCTGGAGAGTGAAGAGTTAGCTAACTTTCTCTGAAAGGTCAAACAGCTTTCTACTTGCTGTTGGAAGGGAGGAAAGAATGAAACAAGGCAGAAGCAGACGTTTTACATAAGTGGATTAAGATCTAGAGAGACTCAACCAAGCCCTGTAGAAACTGGCACTGGGTGGAAAAGCCAGCCAGGGCTCCTGCTTATATGTGCCTGTGGAGAAGCATTTGAGACTCGACCTTCCTCGTGTAGGTGAAGACAGGAGATGACACAAGGATCTTCCGACAATATTATCTTTGTTCAGCGTTCTGCAGCCAGCAGTTTGCCTGGCGCCAGAACCTTTCTGTGTTTTAAAGCATCTTTTCCTAACCCAATTGAACTACAGCTTTATGCTCTAGAGCCATTCATGGTTTTCATTTCTGGATACAGGGCTCCTGAAAGGACGCTGTGCTCGTCAACCTCGCTTACTTCCCCCCACCTTCCTCCTCCTCCTCTCTCTCTCTCTCTCTCTCTCTCTCTCACACACACACACACACACACACACACACTTAGACTCGCTCACGGGTATGCAGACACCCAATAAATATTTGCTGAATGAATGTACTTGAACAAATCAAGTTTCAAGCAAAACCAGATAAATTGATTGGCATTTAAGAAATATTAGACCAGAAATGAGGGAGCTTAAATCTCTAGCATAAGAAGAAAACTAGAGCAAAGGTAGGTTTAATATACCGTTTGCTTTTCAGTTAAACTAGAAAAAGCCAACTGATGCCTATTCGTCACAGTTGTCATTTAAGGAACAACTCTAAAGTGTAATACACCCCAGTTTTTCTAGTTTGTCAGCTCACTTTCAAGCCCCATCTAGCTGTGCCCTGCACAGGAGTATACACCACCGTCTATAACATCCAGCTAGCTTGGTAGTCCAGCCAGCAGGGGGCAGGACACCACCTAGCCAATCCGGTGTATGTTGTTTGGAACTCGGTGCACCGCGGAGATCTGTCTTGGTTGTGAACTTCCTAAGGGAGAAAGTACCCCCCCTCCCCCACACAGTCACATGCCTGTACTCCCCCAGCAGACCTCTGCCCCCCACCTGCAGGCCTCTCTCACACAGAGAGTTCACTGAATGCTGAGAATGCAGCTTGAAATACAAATGGGTATGCTCCCCCAGAGAGAAGCCATCCAGAAGACTTTGGGCCAGGGGACATACTTCTAAACGAGTTAGTCTGGGAAAACTAGACCACAGAGGGAAGCAGGGTTATGGAAAAAAGACCATGTTTTTGCTCAGACCATCACTGCTGTCTCGCACTTACACTATTCCACTGAGCTCTAGAGCCGACTAATTATATTGTTGCCCCATTTATTGAATATCATTAATAGCCTTGTCGTGAAACCTGAGTGCCATTCTCAAAGAAGCTCTGGCTGGAACAGCTCCCAGGCCTCAAGAAGCACTGAGCTTTCCCCCCCATTAGTCTGTGGGGCACGCTTCAACAGGGAACAAGTAGCCATTGCTGCCCATAGATTCACGTGTACTCTTGCCTGCACTCTAGACCTCACCTTCTGGGTCCCTTAACAATGCTTTTGGTGGCAAGTAACAAGGACTGAAGCCATAAAGACATTTGTTGTTTACCCAACAAGGTAGCCCAGCCATAGTTGGTCGTGGGGTGGTTCCTACTGCTTAGTGATGCCATCAAAAGCCAGGTTCTCTCCATCTGCCTTCTCACTTCCTAAGCATGTTGGCTTTCTGCTCTAAGGCTTGTTGCCTCTTGGTCACAAGGTGGCTGCTGTGTTCAAGTTACAGGGAAGTATAGCATCAGGAGCTTTGATCTTTAGCTTTTCCTTTTAATAAGAAAAAGTAAGCTCTCCCGAAGGTCCCCAAGAGAATCCTGCTTATTTTCCATTGGTCAGAACGGGGTCTCAGGGCCACTACTTGCTGTAAGGAAGATGGCAGGGTAGGTTTTAGGTGGTCAACTGTAGTGTCTGCCAAATCACCTTTTGAGAAATCCACGCACAAAATCGGAAAATCCGCGCACAGTGCCTCTAGGAGCCCCTGGAGAAAGAACAGGGATAATTCCCTCTCCTCCACAGCACCTTCTCTTTTGCCTAAACTGAACACTGAAATGCACTGCCGAAGGACCTTCATCCTAAATCACTGTCACATCTTGGAAAGGGAAAGGAATGCATACACGAGTGTGCTGAAGTTTAATTCAAGATGTCTGTGACGTTCCAGAATTTGGGTTCACTGAATGCTGAGGTGTGAGAGTATAACTACATGTTAGTGCGAGGATATTTTCTACGGAAGAGAATGCCATGTTCTGGCAACAGGTACAAGGGTCAGTTTGGGTTAAAGACTTAGACGTTCTTGGCTCATTCCATCTGGAGCCATTATGCCACCAGCGACACTCTTTTTCCTTCATTTGGGTGAATTTTTGTGCAAGAAACTGATGATTCAAGTTTTATGTCCCTCTATGTTAATCTTACCCTTTCAGAACAATAATCGGAAGGACTTCAAGGTTAAAAATGCAGGAGCACAGTTTCATAAATTATTGAAGGGCACTGTTAATACTGAGATAATAAGTCATGAATATCTAGTCCCTCAATCCCCCATGGCAAACAGGGGAACAAAGACACCAGCTGAGGGAAAGCAAGTGACTGTGCAGAAACCTTCCTGGCTCAGAAAGTTATAAACGAGCAGACAAGTCCAAATCTAATGTGAAGCCGAAGTAAAACTAACAATTGGCATCATACATTATGGGTTGGTTGCTTGCTTGCTATAATTAAGTTGGCATCAGTGGTTAACAGCCTTGAAAATTAAACTCAACAAAAAAAACTTTTGAAAAGGGGAATCAAAGGCTTCTGAATAATGAAGTTAACACATCCCTGTTATAAGGAAGAAGAATGGTCTTGCGGCATCTTGTTTCATGTCTATTTTGTGGTAGCGATGGTGGTTTTAACAGACACGTTGATGTTCACCCTCAGGGGTCGCTGCGGCGCCTTCCCGTTACTGTCACTTTGCAGTCCCCGCAGCACGGCTGGGACGGACGTGACGTCAGTATGCGTGTGCAGTGTAGAACTTGGCACTTGCCTTGGTTTTGTTTTGGGGTTTTTTTTTTGTTTGTCTTTTTGGCCTTTTGAAATAGGTTGTTTAGCATTCTTGTTTGGTTTCTGTGGCCATCTGTAGCGCAAATGGAGGGGTTTCTCTGGCTTTTTAAAATATTCACGTCCATGGCACAGGGGAAGCACTTAAGAGCCAGAACACAAAATTATCCAGAAAAGAACTACCTTCTGGGTTTTCTTCTTTCTTTATGCTTGATAAACGGTGCCCATCATGGCAGCAATGAGCACAAATATAGATGAGCCTCTCCTTCCTGAGCTGTTCCCATTAGAATGCAGACGGTGTCAAAATTCCTCACATGGTGTTCTTTAAGAGAAAAAAATATATACTTGGGAACAGATCGAAGATCTTTTTTCTCACAGTTTCTTTCAGAGCTCCGTGCAAATGCATATAGTTCATTCCAATTACCCGTTTCCAAGCATTTTTCTTTGAGGAGTTGTTCCTTGTTCTGCATAGAATATTTATTGTGATGTAATCATAACTCTGGTGTAGTAAGTGTTGGTTATTTTTTGAGTAGGGGAAGATTAGTCTCACTCCCAGACGGGCATTCATACAAGTAGCAGTTTGCCGTAAAGGTTGACTTTAAAACTAAATTGTACAACGTGGGGTGAAAGTAATGGACTATTAAAGGCTCTATTTAGAAATGTCCATCTTTGTACCAGCGAAGAGAGCAGATGCAAAGCAAACTTTTGGAAAAGATAAACGCACAACCGGTCCGTAAAGAGGAAGGAACACATGCTTTATGCCTCCATTGAATTGCTGTTGGGGCAGAGGCTAAAGTGAGAAAACTAGGAAAAGAGCTTATTTTAAAAATATACTTAGAGCCAGGAGGTCATAACAGAAGTAGAGTCCCATACTCTTTGGGATGGCTCCAATTTGCATGTGGATCTGTCTGCGTGTATTTGGAGGTAGACTGGAGCATGATGTTCTACATCCTCTTTTTGTCCCAGTACAGCTCAACTCAACCAGCAAAAACAATGTTAAATAGTTATTGTTTATGATATTCAAAGTCCAGAGGCTACTTGGAATAGAGATTAGCTGGAAAATGCCTCCCAACTCCAGAATCATGGCTATAGAATTCAGTTCTAGGACACCGTGCAGACTGGGGCATATGGAACCTGGTGGGGTCTAGAGCATGCCCAATGGTTTATCAGCCTTTCTTCTTACCCAGGTTGATAAACCAAAAATTGAGAAATTAAACAAGGAACAGGGCAAAAATGTACCACAGTAACTGAGAAAGATAAGCTGAAGGGAATATCTGTGGGGTGAGTGTCAAATGGGCTTCCAAATGAGCTGGTCTATCCAGTCTATAAAGGCTGAAGAGGGGAAGATTCTTGTCCTGATGAGCATGGCAGAACACCTATTTGCTTTAACCCATTCACTCCCAAGAAGGAAAAGAAGACAAATGGATAATGTGTGTCTGCTTTATTCTTCCCACATTTACCCATCAGGTATGTCATTCCTTTGAGGATGAGGGAATAGAGGTCGAGAGAGGCCAGGAGTTACACTGAGTCCTCTTCATCTGGAAGGAAACAGATTGGCAAAAACATTCCCCTAGTAATCTTCCTTCAAGCCCAGGGCCCTCCCCACCTCCCCTGAAAAATGGTCATTTCAGGATTCTCCAAGGTCGTTGAGGCAAGAGTGAAGTAGTTTGGGGCTGCATCTGTCACATACATATTGGTCATCAGCATGGGCAATGGCCAAGTGTGTTTCACTGAAGTGTGTGTTTGGATAGTACATAAAAAAATGATACAGGCTTGTCCCTCAATCATACTAACGTCTTCTTTTAAAACTTTTTATTTTGAAATAATTTGGGACTTACAGAAAAGCTGCAAAATGGTGCAGAATTTCCATATACCCTTCACCCAGCATTCACTAATGTTAATAACTTGCATAACCATAGTACAGTGACCAAAACTAAGAAATGAACATTGATGCGATACTCTTAACTAAGCAATGGTTTGTATGTGGATTTCACCAGTTTTCCCGTTTTCTGTTCCAGGATCCTATCTGGAATCACACATTGCATTTCATTGTCATGCCTCCTTAGTCTCTGCTAATCTCCAACAATTCCTCATCCTTTCTTTGTCTTTTGTGATGCTGACACTTTTGAAGAGGACTGGTTAGCTTTTTGTACACTGTCGCTCGATTTGGGTTGGTCTGATGTGTTCTCCTGGTCAGGTGGTGGTTATAAGAATATTCAAAAGTGACGTGCTATCAC
The DNA here is from genome assembly GCF_004348235.1 of Phoca vitulina. Lineage (NCBI taxonomy): Eukaryota > Metazoa > Chordata > Mammalia > Carnivora > Phocidae > Phoca > Phoca vitulina. The sequence continues at coordinate 95,051,834 of NW_022589704.1, forward strand.
TTTTCAGTGAATTCTATCAAGAGGTGTGTGATTCAGCATGTCTTATTACTAGTGATGTTAACTTTGATCCCTTAACTAAGATGGTGCCCACTGGGCTTCTCCACAGTACAGTGACTGTTTTTCCCTTTGTAATTAATATATTACTTGAAGGAAATTCTTTGAAACTATACCAATATCCTGTTTCTCCTCAAACTTTGCTCAATAATTTCAGCGCCTGTTGGTGTATCTCTCCCACACCAATCATTACTGTGGTGTTCTAATAATAATTTTTATTTCTCTCATTCCTTCTGCATTAGAATCCTTCTGTAAGGTAGAGCTGTCCCTTCTCCTGCAAATATTTATTTCCTCATTTACTTAGTTGTATATAGGCGTATACAGATGGATATTTACTTAATTCTGTGGGTTCTAGTCCAGTACTGTTTATTTTGTTGCTCAGATTGTTCTAGCTGTCCCCTGGGAGGTTGACCTCTGTGTCCTTTGAACATGCCCCATCCTTTTTTGAACACTTCCCTCTATTCGGCACCACAAGATAAGACACTCCAACTCATCTTAGATTTTCCTTCCCTCAGCCCTGTTTATCACTCCTCTGTGGTAGTTGTGTTTTTTAAATTAAAAACAAAACACCTCAAGTCAGGAAGTTAATGTTTCTTAGGCACACATCATGGGCTGGCACAGTCCTGGGTGTTTTTCAGGCATTTGTCCTCTTAATCTTTGCATTTGAGTCTGTTGGATAGGTATACCTTTCTCCCTCTTCAAAAGTATAAACAGGCTTAGAGAAGTTCAGTGCGTGACCTTGGTGGTAATTCTATAGTCTGGGTCTGTTGGACTCCAGGGTCAATGTTTTTTCCACTGTGTAAAGAATTATTCAGAAGCGAAATGAAAGATGGATATTATCTACTTCAGCTTGCTCCACCTGCTCTGCAAATGAGAAGATCAAGACTTCTTCAAGACCCAGAACCTAATGGAAGAAATCAGTGGTAGCCCCTGATCTTGCACCAACCACTAGTATTTCTTTACATCTAACACTGTGAGTAATTCTCAGGTGACTTTCATTGGTAAAATGACTAACAATTTGAGTTCATTATTGAAACTTTCTTTCCTTGCTTTATGATCAAATACAATTTCCCATTGGGGAAAAAAAATAAATATTTAAAAAATAAAATTAAAAAGAAAATACAGTTTCCCATTGGGTTTGCCAGCAACTGTGAGTTCCCACTCATTTTGGAGCCTAAGGGATCATTTTGGATAGGTCAAGAAATAATGCATCAGAAAACAAAACAAGAACAAAAACCCTGAACAGGAGTCCCTCATACTATTGAATGCCTTCTTAATAAGTAGTGTTGCCACTTTAACTTCCAAATTATCTCTTTGGCAACATAAATTCACTTGGAAATGGTGTTTCGGAAAGAAACAAAATCGTTATTTTTTTTTTTTTTTCCAAGTATGATGTTTTTAAGAAGACTTAGAAGATCATTAAATTCCTAAAAGTACATCTAGAAAAGCATAATCAAGCTCAGAGGGGAAACAAGTTACCACATCAATATTTATACTGGGCCTTAAGAGGCACTGTTGCTTCTCCAAAGCAGAAAATAAGGGGGAACAATGGAGCCCAAGTAATAACTCTGGATCTACCATGGTTAAATTAAGGACATCACACAAAACAAGACCCGCTGAAATGAACTAGGCTTCTTACACAGATGAGGGGATTTCTGGTTCTATCACAGACAGTGAAGAAACAACCCAGGAACCTGGGACAGAGCAAGTCAGACAGCTGACTCCTAGAGACAGTTGCACAGATATACAACCCCAGGGGCAGAGTCTGCTCTGCTTTTCCTGCAGGGTTTTGGCTGTAAATATAACAGAACCGTAAGACACCTAAATGCTAGTTTGAATCAACCTGCCTCCTGCCATAATGGAAACAGCGTTCTTGCAGTAGCTCTAACTTCGCCCTTTTCCCCTCTTTCTTGCCTGCGAGCTGTACTGTCTTCTGTTAGGATGTAGCTCCTGCTCGCTGCTCCCCCCCTCCACCACAGGGTTTGTCTATGCTCTGAAGAATGGACTTTCTACAGAGACTGTTCAGTTAAGCAACATTTTAAAATATGGACATGAGATTCTACAAAGAGTCTAAAACTAGCAAAGACCTTTGGTAGAGTAGCCTTGGCACACCTGGGACCCAGAGTGACCCTTTCTGACATTCTTCAAAAAGCCGATGTTCCAAACTCACGGTAGCATCTCTGGTATAACTGGAGAGGAAAGACTGACCGGATGGGAAGGATAGGTTTCATTATGTAGAGGTGACTGGATTTTGATAGAATAGAATAGAGGTGAGCAAACTATGGCCGCTGGGCCAAATCTGGCCCAATACCTGTGTTATGGACTGAACTGTGCCCACCCCTCCCCCAAAATTTATATTTTGAAACCCTGACCCTAAATGTGACTCTAGTTGGAGGTGGGGACTTTAAGAATAATTAGGGTTAGACAGGTCTGAGGGGAAGGCTTCCAATGGGATTGGCCTCCTCATGGGAGAAGGAGAGATACCAGAACCCCTGTACGTACATGGGAAGGGCTCCATTAGGACACAGCTGCCTATAAGCCAAGAAAGTGTTCTTCCCAGAAACTAAATTTGCCAGCACCTTGATCTTAGCCTTCTAGCCTCCAAAACTGTGAGAAGATCTCTGTTGTGTAGGCCATGTAATCTGGGCTATTTTATTGTGACAGGCTAAATGGACTAATCTGGCCTATTTCTGTAAGGGAAATGTTATAGGAACACAGCCACACCCATATGTCATGTATTGTCTTTGGCATCCTCCATGATGAAATATCAGAACCAAGTAGTCGTGATGGAGACTATTTGGTCTCAAAGACCAAACCGTTTACTATCTAGCCTGTCACAGAAGAAGTAGGCCAACTCCTCTGTAGAAACTTACCATATACACTGTCAGTTGTGAACGGAAAAAGCCACCCCAGTGGAATAGGATAAGGCCAAAGGGAGGAAACCACCCTAATGGGCAGTGCTCAAACGAGCACTGGCCTGATCACCTCCAGGAGTCTTGGTCTTCTAAGAGGGTCATTTCACGCATGACCTAAATGGTTGACCATGAACTTTTCTACCATCAATACTTGAGGTCTTTGGAGGGCAGGCCCACGGGGGGAGCCTGTCCTCTAACGAGGCTGTTAGGACAGATCAGTCGCAACAGGGAGGTAGAAATGGACCAGATGTGGTCAAGGAGAAGTGTGGAAAGCAGTGAAGAAGAAACTGGCTCTGCTCTCCCTTCTCCATGGTTGTGGATTGTCCGGGGCTCACAGCCTCGGCTGTGCAGGGCGGAGCGGGAGTCGGGCTGTAAAGCTGAACGAAATCTTTGCTGGTAGTGAAAGCCTTCTCTCCCTGGATAAATGGTTTTGTGCATTTCGAGCCTATATGTGCCCACTCTGTGCCCAAAGTGGTGATTTGGAAGTTGAGACCACCTGTGTCAGAATCCTCTACACACTGACGCGTGAGAACCACTGCCTGAGCAGTTTTCACCTACTGGAGGTCTAGAACTGTTCCCCTCTGGACAATGGGTGCACGTTAACAACAGGCCCCTTAGTGAAAAGGGCAGGAAAGAACCTTGATGGAGAGTGTGGGCCAAAGCGGTGGCACCATACCAGGGATTCAGTGCATGAAAAGTCTTTGTGCCTGTGGGCCACCCGCAAGGTCAGCCTAGAGACTTCTGGGTCAGAATGCCAGCCTGGGAGCCATGTTGTAACGCTCAGCAATGTTGCATTGCAAAGCCTAGACCTCTTCTGGGCTGACGTCCAGCCAAGTTGTTCCAGGTGCCTTTTATTCTGACAGCTCAGTCTGTGGTGACCCAGCTGCGTTCGGGGCAGGCAGAAAGAGCTAGACTCATGCAAAGAGAAAACACCATCTTTCTTCTTCCCCCTGTGTAATCAGTAATTCAACCCTGTAAAGCAAGCCCGATGCCTGATGGAGTGCTTGCTGCAAAGAAGAAGACAGGGGCCATCCAGCATCCACACCAACTTCTAACACTTCTTTCTTTCTCCCTCCTGCCCCAGCTGCTGGCCTGCCTTTGGTTTTTCTTCATCTGAATGCAAACTGAGCATGTTGGCTAAAATGGGACCCATATACAGTCCAAGAGGAATGGAGACAGAATGGGAAAAGCTGTGGGGGTGAGGGGGGAGGAGCCAGTCATTTTAAATGTGGGAGCAGACCACTAATGACTCAAGTCACTGTCCCCTCTGAGTGCTGTACCATGGCGTGCGTAAATTCAGTAAGTGGCTACTTCTGTGAATTAAGGGTGTGAATTAGAAAATGCCCCACGGACAGATACTAACAGTAAAAATAATAGCAACAGCAAACACTTGGATAGCAGCTACTTTGTGCCAGGCGCTTTTTCCAAGTGCCCTAACCTGGAAGGATCATTTCTAGAATCTGTTAAACAGGGGAGACACATGATGATACTGAAATGTTTTCATATCATCTATTTGGATGCATTTCAGTCCCACTCTACATTTAATACCAGGGTGCAGGGCACAGATGATCAAATTCCTTTTTCCTTGTTTTCACATTTTATGTCTTCAGCATGACTCTCGAAAGCATAATTCCCTTCAAAATCTAATTTCACTAGTCCCAGGGAATAGGTACAATTCTACAGTGGACTGAATTCCCCTGGAAGTAACCTCAGTATTTTACCTGCCTTTCATTCCTCTGCATGCCTATCATTCACATCCTAAATAAGGCGGATTAATATGAATGGGTTCCTCCGGGAGAACAATTTGTGGTATTTTTAAAGCCAACATAGCCACCCATCTAAATCCAAGAGTCCCCCAAGAGGCCATTCCCCCCTCTAAAGACTTAAAGCGGATTAAAGTGTTAAACGCTGGGTGTCGCGATTAATTTGGTGATAGTGGGTGGTGTGTTCCACAAGAACGCTTGTTGTCCGCAGCAGAGAGCTGTGAGAAATGACTCCGCATCAGCAGCACAGGTCTCCGTGGCCCTGCAGGGCGGAAGGGCTGGGAGCTGGCCCACGCTGGGATTAGCCCAGCCTCGTGTGATGGACAGCACTTCATCTCCCCGCCGAGCCTGCCAGCCCTGGGTCTGAATCCCCATTACCAAGGCATTGCCTTTCACAGCCCTGCCTGTTGGAACCAAGGCCTGCAGCTTCACGTAACCTCTGTTACCCAGGCCCCAGCAGCCTAGGAATAAACTTTTGGTGGCTACTAGTCAGAAGCGCACCCACTCTCACGGGACCTCCGGGCCCCCCTTTAAATGACCCTTTCTCCTTCCGTGTCCTCCCTTCCCACTTTTCATTCCCTTATTCACTCATTCAGTATTTTTTGAGCCTTTCTGTGTCAGGCATTGCTCTAATTGCTGGAGCTGGAGTCTATTAATAAAGCTGTAGTGGTAAAAATATGTCAGGTATTGGAGGTGATTAAAGAAGTCAAGGAGGGAAGGGGCGTCCAACAGCTATTTGGGGAAGTCTCCAGAAGGTGTCTCGCCGCTGCTTAGACACTGCCTTCTCTGGCACTGGGTGGCTGCCGAGGGCTGTAGGGCAGCCACAAAGGTGGAGGGAAACCGCACCCTGCCCACCATGCTGCTGAAGCCACACACGGCTGTGGCCCCATTGGCCACACCTGCCTGAGGTTCCGGGGAAGCCCCAAGGCCCAGGAGGGCTGTCTGGTGGCTGCAGTGGTGTGGACCCTCGTCTGTCCCGCTGGTGCCACGTGCTCTCTTCCCACTGTACAACATTCAAACATCATAAATAAATCACGAGTGCTTCCTGACTGAGGCCCTTCCTAAAGGGACAACCACTGCTCAGTGGAGGCCCTCTGGACCTCTCTTTCCCATACATAAACTCACACACTCCGTTTTGTACACACACACCTACAAACACACCGCAAGAGCACATACTGTATTGCTTTGTGGCTTTTTTCTTACATAAAGGGTCTGTGTATAAAATTTGGAAATTCATTTCTCTACTTACTGAGAACCACATCAGTATATGGAGTGATTCAATCAGTATATTGAGCCAGATGAGTAGAGAGTTCTACATGTGCCTTTCTTTCCTTTTTTTTAAAGATTTTATTTGTCACAGAGGGAGAGCGGCAGGCAGAGGGAGAAGCAGGCTCCCCGCTAAGCAGGGAGCCCATGGGACTCGATCCCAGGACCCTGGGATCATGACCTGAGCCAAAGGCAGATGCTTAACGACTGAGCCACCCAGGTGTCCTGTGCACGTGCCTTTCAACTGCTGTTTAACATCCCATAGTATAAATGCCCCCTTTTCCTGTTCAGGGTGAGAAAGTGTGTTTTGTTTAGAAGGGTGGACGCTGAGAAGTGGAACTGTTGGGATTTGTACATTTCAAATTAGTATAGATCCTTCCACATAGTCGTTCTGCCAATTTCTACTCCGCCAGCAGCCACGGGAAGGCACATTCCAATTTGCTTGCAGCCTCTCCTCTCTTGGGCCCAGATCCAAGCTCCTGGAGACTGGGTTCAAGGGAAAATGGGAAGAAGGATAGACATGAGTACCCCTGCCCAGTGACCCTGAGATTTGGGTTTGGAGCCAGGTCTCCATGATGCTCTTCTTGAGGGTGTGTTTATTCTCAGGAGCCCTCTGGTGGACGCAGCCGGGAAGGGCTTTGAGCCAGACTCCGAAAGAGAAGGCATCTAATAAAATGAGTCTTTGGGGACATTGTTTATTTTAGAAGGTTAAAAAAAAAAAATGTGCTTCGTTTGCAATGTTCTGATTTCAAATGATAAAAACCAGCTCTACAAGGGCGCCTGGGTGGCTCAGTCGTTAAGCGTCTGCCTTCGGCTCAGGTCATGATCCCAGGGTCCTGGGATCGAGCCCCGCATCGGGCTCCCTGCTCAGTGGGAAGCCTGCTTCTCCCTCTCCCACTCCCCCTGCTTGTGTTCCCTCTCTCGCTGTGTCTCTCTCTGTCAAATAAATAAAATCTTTAAAAAATAAATAAATAAATAAATAAATAAATAAATAAATAAAAAAAACCCAGCTCTACAGGGTGTTTTTTCACCCCTATCCTGTGGCCACCCGGTACCCCTCCCCAGAGACAACCAGTATCGGTAAATGTGCTGCCAAAGCAAGCACCAGAGACCACCAGTATTGTCTCTTTCTTGTGTCTTCTTCCAGAAATCTGAGTATGTATGCAAAATGTATATATGTGTGTTTAATTTTTGCCATTTTTGCCCCCTGGTAAGCAATGTCACACGGTGCTTAACAGCAGAGATCTAAAGCCAGGCTTTCTGAGTTCTGATCCCAGCTCTACCTTCTAATGCCCTGCATGGCCCCCAAGCAAATTATTTAACCTCTCCTACCTCAGTTTCCCCATCTGCAAAATGAGGGTTATTGCTAGGGTTATAATAAAGATTAAATGACTTAGTATCTGTAGAACTCTTAAAACTCTTATCTGGAACATAGTAAGAACCATGGACTCATTTGTTAAATAGTTAAAAAAAAAAAAAAAAAAGGAACTGTGCTTATACTATGTTTCCTTTCTTGATAGTTGTATATATTGTGAAATGATCATCACAATGCCTGGTTAACATCCATCATCACACTGTTAGAAACAATGTTTTCCTTGTGATGAAGAATTTTAAGATCTACTCCCTTAGCAACTTTCAAATATGCAATATAGTATTATAGTCCCCATGCTGTACATTTCAGCCCCAGGACTTAATTAGTTTACAACTGGAAGTTTGTAGCTTTTGACTCTCTTCACTCATTCCACCCACCCCCACACCCCACCTCTGGCAACCACCAGTCTGTTCCCTGTATCTATGAGCTTGGTTTGGTGCTGTTTTAAAATTCCACATATAAGTAAGATCATATGGTATTTGTCTTTTTCTGACTTACTTCATTTAGCATAATTGCCTCAAGTTCTGTGTTGTTACAAATGGCAAGGTTTCATTCTTTTTATGGCGGATAGTATTCTAGTGTGTGTGTACCACATCTTCCTTATTCAATTATCAGTAGACACTTAGGTTGTTTTCCTGTCTTGTCTGTTGTAAATAGTGCTGCAGTAAACATGGAGATGCATGTATCTTTTCAAATTAATGCTTTCATTCTCTTTGGATAAATAACCAGAAGTGGAATTGCTGGGTTATATGGTAGTTCTATTTTTAATTTTTTGAGGAGCCTCCATACTGTTTTCCATAGTGGCTGCACCAGTTTGCATTCCCACTGATAGTGCACAAGGGTTCCCTTTTCTCCATATCCTCACCAACAATTGTTATCTCTTGTCTTTCTAGTAATAACCGTCCTAACAGGTAAGAGGGGATACCTCATTATGGTTTTGATTTGCATTTCCCTGATGATCAGTGATGTTGAACATCTTTTCATGTACCTGTTGGCCATCTGCATATCTTCTTTGGAAGACAATTCAGGTCATCTGCCCTTTTTTAATAGAACTGTTTTTGTTTTGGTTTTTTGCCTTCGAGTTATAGGAGTTCTTTATATGTTGTGGATATTAATCTCTTATCAGATATTTGATTTGCAAATATTTTCTCCCATTCTTTAGGTTGCCTTTTCATTTTGTTGATGGTTTCCCTTGCTGTCCAGAAGTTTCTAGCTTGATGTAGTCCCACTTGTCTGTTTTTGCATTTGCTCTGTTTGCTTTGGGAGTCAGATCTAAAAAAATCATTAACAAGATTGATGTCAAGGAGCTTACTGCCTATGTTTTCTTCTAGGAATTTTGTCGTTTGTTACATTCAAGTCTTTAATATATTTGAGTTAATATCTCTGGATGATGTAAAATAGTGGTCCAGTTTTATTCTTTTGCATGTGGCTATCCAGTTTTCCCAACACCATTTACTGAAGAGACTGTCCTTTCCCCATGGTAATTTTTGGTTCCTTTGTCAGAAATGAATTGACCATATACACATGGGTTTATTTCTGGGCTTTCTACTCTTTTCTGTTGATCTGTGTGTCTGTTTTTATGCCAATACCACACAGTTTTGATTCCTATACCTTTGTAATATAATTTGAATTTGGAAGTCTTTTGCTTCCAGCTTTGTTCTTTCTCAAGATTCTTTTGGTTTTTTCAGACTCTTGTGATTTCATACAGATTTTTGGTTGGTTGTTCTATCGCTGTGATCAATGCCACAAGAATTTTGATAGGGATTACATTGAATCTGTAGATTGCTTTAGGTAATATGGACATCAACTATATTTTCCTAATCTATGAGCATGAAATATCTGTCTATTCATTTGTTTCTTCACTTTCTTTCAATGTCTTAAAGTTTTCAGTGCACAGGTCTTCTACCTTTTTTGTTAAATTTATTCCTAGCTATTTTATTCTTTCTGATGCATTTGTAAATGGGATTGATTTCTTAATTTCTCTTTCTTCTAGTTTGTTATTAGTGTATAGAAGTGCAACGGATTTTTGTATATTGAGTTTGTATCCTGCAGCTTTTCTGAATTCATTTATTAGTGCTAACAGATTTTTGGTACAGTCTTTAGGGTTTGCTATATATAATACCATGTCATCTGCAAATAGTGACAGGTTTGTTTGTTTTTTTTTTTCCAATTTAGTGGCCTCTTATTTATTTTTCTTGCCTAATTACTCTGGCTAGGGTTTTCAATACTGTGTTAAACTTGATCTTAGCCAAAAGGCCAAGAAGCAGTTCAATACGGTGTTAAATAAAAATGGTGAGAGTGGGCATCTTTGTCTTTCCCTGATCTTAGAGGAAAAGCTTCCATCTTTCCACCACTGAGTATGATGTGAAATGCGAGATTGTCGTATATGGCTTTTGTTATGTTGAGGTATGTTCCCTCTATACCCACTTTGTTGAGAGTTTTTATCATAAATGTATATTGAATTTTGTCAAAAGATTTTTCTGCATCTATTAAGATGATCATATGATTTTTATCCTTCATTTTGTTCCTGTGGTGTATCACATTGACTGATGTGTGAATGTTAAACCATTTTGCATCCCTGGAGTAAATCCCACTTGATCATGGTGTATGATCCTTTTAATGTATTGAATTTGGTTTGCTAATATTTTGTTGAGGATTACTTTTTTATTATTGAGATGTAATTGACATTAACATTGTATGAGTCTCAGGTGTACAACGTGATTTGATATTTGTATATATTGCAAAATGATCACCACAGTAAGTCTAGTTGATATCCATCACCACACATAGTTACAATTTTTTCTTGTGATGAGAACTTTTAATATTTACTCTTTTATCATGTTTTATTGTTTCTTTTTTTTTAACAAAATATCTTGAAGCTTATTCCTCCTCCTTTTACAGCTGCATAGCATTCCATCGTGTGGAAGAGCCACTGGTGTTTACCAGTCCCCTGGTGATGGATAGTGTGATTGTCCATTTTTTGCTGCTGCAAACCACTCTGAGATTACTAACCTTGTATATGGTCATTTTGCATGTGTGTTTATATGTATGTAATTTAAAATCATAAAAGTGGAATTGCTGGGTCAAATTTCATAGTACTGATAGATACTGCAATATCGCCTTCATGGAGTTTATACCTATTTACTCTCTTAATTGACAATGTGGGAAAGGGAAACTGTTTCCCAAGACTAACAAATACAGTGCTGAATAACTTTTGATCCTTGCCCAAGTGATAAATAACAATGGTATCTCAATGCAGCTTTAATTTGTATTTCTTTTTATTGAACGAGAGTGAATCTCTCTTCATCACTTCAAAATTCATTTTATTCCCTTTTCTGTAAACTGTTGATTTGCTTTTCGTATTGTTCTAATTGTTTGTTATTTATTCCCTACTGATTTCTAGGACCATTTTACATATTAAGGAAATTTGCTCTTTCTGATTTGAGTTATAATTATTTCCCCAATATTTCACTTGTCTTTTTACTTAGTGATTTTATTAGATTTTTTTTTTCCAAAGCAAGAGTTTTATTTTCCCTGTTCTGTATTGATAGCACTCTTTTGAATATAAGCATTCTATTTATAGACAGAAATAAAAATAATAATGACAAAGAAACAACTTATATAGCTGTATATTTTAAGAGACAAAAGTAGTGTCTTATGGACTTTCCTAGAGCGTAAAATATGATCACTCTGAATGATGCTTTTTGTAAAATGGTGTAATGTTAAATGTCCTATAAGAATAAATTTTCCTGTAGTTTACCTCTGCTGCTATCAGTTTATCTTCCCATACCTTTGTTATACATTTATTGATGACGGAAACCTGTTATCTTTGCTATCATGGATTTCAGACTATTTTACTTCAGGGGCTTTGCTCACCGATGCTATTTTCTTTTTTAAATTTTTTTAATTTGCTTTTTATTTTTTTGTATTTTTATTTTTTTTAAGTTTTTATTTAAATTCCAGTTAGTTAACATACAGTGTAATATTAGTTTCAGGTGTACAATATAGTGATTTAACTCTTTCATACAACACCTGGTGCTCATCACAAGTGTACCCCTTAATCCCCATCACCTATTTAACCCATTCCCCCACCTACCTCCCCTCTGGTAACCACCAGTTTGTTCTCTGTAGTTAAAAGTCTGTTTCTTGGTTTGCCTTCGTCTCTTTTTTCCCCTTTGCTTATTTGTTTGGTTTCTTAAATTCCACATGTGTGAAATCATGTGGTATTTGTCTTTATCTGACTGACTTATTTCGCTTAGCATAATATTCTCTAGCTCCATCCACATGGTTGTAAGTGGCAAGATTTCATTCTTTTTTTATGGCTGAGTAATATTCTGTTGTGTATGTGTGTGTGTGTGTGTGTGTACATACACACCACATCTTTTTTTTATTCATTCATCAGTCAGTGGACACTTGGGTGTTTCCATAATTTAGCTATTGTTGATAATGCTGCTGTAAACATCAGGGTTCATGTATCCCTTTGAATCAGTATTTTTGTATCCTTTGTGTAAATACCTAGTAGTACAGTTGCTGGATCATCTTTTTAACTTTTTGAGGAACCTCCATACTGTTTTCCAGAGTGGCTGCACCAGTTTGCATTCCCACCAACAGTGTAAGAGGGTTCCCCTTTCTCTACATTCTTGCCAGCACCAGTTTCTTGTATTGTTAGTTTTAGCCATTTTGACAGATGGGAGGTGATATCTCATTGTAATTTTGATTTGTATTTCCTTGATGATCAGTGATGTTGAGCATCTTTTCTTGTGTCTGTTGGCCATCTGGATGTCTTCTTTGGAAAAATGCCTATTCATATCTCCTGCCCACTTTCTCATTGGATTATTTGTTTTTTGGGTGTTGAGTTTTATAAGTTCTTTTAAATACTAACCCTTTATCAGATATGTCATTTGCAAATATCTTCTCCCATTCTGTAGGTTGCCAGTTTGGTTGATTATTTCTTTCACTGTGCAAAAGCTTTTTTTTTTTAAGATTTTATTTATTTGAGAGAGAGAACATGAGTGGGGGGAGGGACAAGCAGACTCCCCGCTGAGTGGGGAGTCCAACACAGGGCTCGATCCTAGGACCCCGTGTTCATGACCTGAGCTGAAGTCAGATGCTTAACCAACTGAGCCACCCACGCACCCCACTGTGCAAAAGCTTTTGATTTTGATGAAGTCCCAATAGTTTATTTTTGCTTTTGTTTCCCTTGGCTCTAGAGACATATATAGAAAGAAGTTGTTATGGTAAATGTCAAAGAGGTTACTGCCTGTGTTTTACCCTAGGATTTTTATGTTTTACCCTCAGGACTCACATTTAGGTCTTTCATCCATTTTTAATTCATTTATCTGTACGATGTAAGAAAGTGGTCCAGTTCCTCTCTTTTGCATGTGGCTGTCCAGTTTTCCCAACACCATTTGTTAAAGAGACTGTCTTTTTCCCATTGGATGTTCCTTCCTGCTTTATCAAAGATTAATTGATCATATAGTTGTGGGTTCATTTCTGGGTTTTCTCTTCTGTTCCATTGATCTTTATGTCTATTTTTGTGCCAGTACCATATTGTTTTGATCACTACAGCTTTGTAATATAAGTTGAAGTCTGGAACTGTGATGCCTCTGGCTTTTCTTTTCTTTTTCAAGGTTGCTTTGGCTATCTGGGGTTTTTTTGTGGTTCCATTCAAATTTTAGGAGTGTGTTCTAACTCTGAATTTTTAAAAAATTTTTGTGTAGTCTAATTTATTAGTCTTCTCTTTAATGGCTTCTGAGTGTGCATCATAGAATAGCCTTCACTATTCTTAAATGATAAATCTTCCAGGTCCCACAGTGTTTTTTAGTACTTTTATGATTTTTTCAACATTTAAATCTTAGATCCACTTGGAATTTATCCAGATAAGCTGTGAGTGATGGAACTGGTAAATAGTTCTAAGCTGTGATCTGGCCCTCCACACTTAGCAACCTACCTATTTCCTTTCAGCCTGAGTCTTATTCTATGTGTGGCCCACCCCTTTCTTCTTCAGAATTTCTCCTGTGGTTTTCTTAACCAGTTCTCCCATCACATGCCACCCTGACTTCCTCATGTCTAAACTCAGGGGCATTTTCTTAAAACCCTATAGCAACCTGTGTGGTGTTCAGTCACGTACTCCTTGTAGGGAAATTCTCAGCATTCCCTATGACCACTTCCTGTTTGTCCCTGGCCCTCCTCCCCATTCCCATCCTCCCTGCTGTAGAGCCTAGAATGGAACTGGAAGCCTCTTTTTTCTCTGAGTCTCTGAGGTTTCACTTCTTTGCAGATTTTAAACCATCAGGTTTCTGTCCCAGTCTTAACCCTCAGCCCTATCGCCTAACTCTCAAAGGCAGTTTTACTGGACATTTCTACCACTTTGATTTCAAATAAGTAAAATGCCTTTCTGTTTTCTCAAAGTCCTTTTTAATCTTTACTTTGCCCATCCCCACTAGTATAACACCTACATTATTCCTCTACCTCCACCAACAGTTGAATATTAGAGCATTTTTTCTTTGTTCTTTTTGAATATCTCCAAAGCCAGGGCCATAACACCCTGACACCAGCTGGTTGCCCATCACTTACTTTTGATGTCTGTTAGGTCCAAGTGTCCTTTCATCTGGTTAGAAATCTTTTTAATCACCTCTAATCGTATCCACAGTATCTGTAGCTCTAGTCTCCAGGACTTAGACTCCCCCTTGGGAGGCTCACAGTGGTCTATGAGCAGGACAGCTGCCCTGAGCTTCATGGCTCATGCGGGGATCATTCTGGCACTCTCATTACTCCTGTACATCCAAATGGTGCCCTGGCCCAGAGTAGCCAGCCAATCAATTGACACATCTCTCTAGCATCAGACCCGTTCTCTACCCACCCACCCTCCCCCCCACTTAGTACAGTGAATACCCTTTTTTTAGGGGTTGAGTTTACAACTTTTCCCTTCATAGAGTCTTTTTTGTGATGTCTATTCATGAGACACTTTTTTTTTTTTTTAAGATTTTATTTATTTAATTGACAGACAGCGAGAGAGGGAACACAAGCAGGGGGAATGGGAGAGGGAGAAGCAGGCTTCCCGCCAAGCAGGGAGCCTGATGCGGGGCTCGATCCCATGACCCTGGGATCATGACCTGAGCCGAAGGCAGTCGCTTAACCAACTGAGCCACCCAGGCGCCCCGAGCCACTTTCTTAAGGGCTTGCACCTGACCACAGATCTGCACAAACCCCCTCCTTACATACACATACACTTCCCTTACAAAGATAAATTGTTTCTGACTAAAGATGTGAGGGTATCAGCAAAAGTGCAGATTGTGGTTCTGTTGGCACATCTCTTTGTAACTTCAGGCATTATTTTTTTTCAGGGTTTTTAAAAATTAAAGTTGCTTTTTAAATTTTATTTTTTATTAAGGTATAATTTACATATAACATTAGTTTCAGGTGGACAACATAAAGATTCGGTATTTGTCTATTATGAAATGATCACCACAGTAGTAAGTCTAGTTAACATGTGTCACCATAATAGTTATGGAATTTTTCTTCTTGTGATGAGAACTTTGAAGATGCAGTCTCTCAGCAACTATCAAATAGACAAATACAGTATTATTAACTAGTTGTCATGCTGTACATTATATCCCCTTGACTTATTTATTTTGTAACTGGAAGTTTAAACCTTTGGACTCCCTTCACCCATTTTATCCACCTACCACATCCCATCTCTGGCAACCATTAATCTGTTCCCTATATCTCTGACTTTGGTTTTCTTTTGTTTTTGTTTTTAGATTCCACATATAAGTAAGATCATATGGTATTTATCTTTCTCTGTCTGACTTCTTTCACTTGAAGGTCATCCATGTTGTCACAAATGGCAAGACTTTGTTTTTTTTTTTATGGCTGAATAATACTCTATTGTATACATGTCACATTTTCTTTATCCACTCATTTGATTGATGGACAGGGTGTTTCCATATCTTAATTATTGTAAATAACCCTGTAATTAACATAGGGACACATATATTTATTCAAAATAGTGTTTTTGTTTTCTTCAGAAAAATACCTAAAAGTAGAATTGCTGAATCATGTGGTACTTCTGTTTTTAATTTTTTGAGGAAACTCCATACTACTTTCTGTAATGGCTGCACCTGTACACTCCTGCCAACAATGCACAAGGGTTCTCTTTCCCCAAATTTTCACAGACACTTGTTATTTCTCATTAGTAATAACCAACCTAACAGGTATGAGGTGATATTTTATTATGGTTTGATTTGCATTTCCCTAATGATCAGTGATTTTTTGTTTAAAGATTTTATTTTTGGGGCGCCTAAGTGGCTCAGATGGTTAAGCGTCTGCCTTCAGCTCAGGTCATGATCCCAGGGTCCTGGGATCGAGCCCCGCATCGGGCTCCCTGCTCAGTGGGGAGCCTGCTTCTCCCTCTGCCTCTGCCTCTCTCTCTCTCTCTCTGATTCTCATGAATAAATAAATAAAACATTTAAAAAAAAACAAAGATTTTATTTTTTATTTGAGAGAGAGACAGAGAGATTACAAGCAGGGGGGAGTGGCAGAGGCAGAGGGACAAGCAGACTCCCCTCTGAGCAGGGAGCCTCTCATGGGGCTCCATCCCAGGACCTAAGATCATGACCTGAGCCGAAGTCAGATGCTCAACCAACTGAGCCACCCAGGCGCCCCGATGACCAGTGATTTTGAACATCTTTTCATGGCCATCATAAATCTTTGGAAAAATGTCCATTCTGATCCTTTGTGTATTTTTTAGTTGGAACATTTGTTTTTTGCTATTGAGTTGTCTGAGTTCTTTATATATTTTGGATAGTAATCCCTTATCAGATAGATGATTTACAAAAATTTTTCCCCATTCAGTAGGTTGCCTTTTCATTTTCCTGATAGTTTCCTTTGTTGTGCAGAAGCTTTTCAATTTGATGTACTTACACTTATTCATTTGTTCTATTGTAGCCTTTGCTTTTAGTGACAAATACAAAAAATCATGAAGACCAGTGTCAAGTTGCTTATCGCTCATGTTTTCTTCTAGGGGCTTTATGATTTCAGATCTTACATTCAAGTCTTTAATCCATTTTGAATTATTGTTTGTCTTTGGTGTTAGATACTGATCCAGTTTTCCCAACACCCATACTGAAGAGACTGTTTTTTCCCCATTGTATATTTTTGGCTCTTTTTTGGCCTGTAATTATTCATAGTAGTCTCTTATGATCCTTTGTGTTTCTCTGGTATCAGTTATAATGTCTCGTCTTCCATTTATTATTTATTTGAATCCTCTCATTTTTCTTCGTCCTTCTAGCTACAAGTTTGCCAATTTTATCTTTTCAAAGAACCAACTCCTAGTTTGGTTATTCTTTTCTTTTGTTTTTCTGCTATTTCATTTATTTCTGCTTTAATCTTTATTATTTCCTTCCTTCTGCTAACTTTGAACTCTGTTCTTTTTCTAGTTTCTTGAGGTGTAAAGTTAGGTTGTTTGAGACTTTTCTTATCTCTTGAGGTAGGCATTTATCACTATGAACTTCCTTCTTAGAATTGCTTTAGCTGCGGGGCGCCTGGGTGGCTCAGTCGTTAAGCGTCTGCCTTCGGCTCAGGTCATGATCCCAGGGTCCTGGGATCAAGCCCCGCATCGGGCTCTCTGCTCGGTGGGAAGCCTGCTTCTCCCTCTCCCACTCCCCCTGCTTGTGTTCCCTCTCTTGCTGTCTCTCTCTCTGTCAAATAAATAAATAACACCTTTAAAAAAAAAAAAAAAAAAAAGAATTGCTTTAGCTGCATTCCATAAGTTTTGTTATGATGTGTTTCATTTGTCTTAAGGTATTTTTTAACTTGTCTTGATTTCTTTGTTGACCCATTGGTGGTTTAGTAGCTTGTTGTTTAGTCTCCACATATTTGTGAATGTTCCAGTTTTCTTCTTCTAAATGATCTCTCATTTCATACCACTGTGGTCTGAAAAGATGCTTGATATATTTTCACTCTTCTCAAATTTGTTAAGACTTGTTTCGTGTCTAAACATATGATCTATCCTGAAGAATGTTCCATGTGCTCTTGAGAAGAATGTATATTCTGTTGCTTTCCCCTCCTCACATTATTACAATATTTCTGATGACATTCTCTGTGCTGTACTTTTTCATTTCTGTGACTTACTGTATAACTGGAAGTCTGTAACTCTTAAGTCTCTTCATCTGTTTTGCCTAACTCCCACCCACTGCTCCTCTAGCAGCCACAAGTTTGTTCTCTGTATTTAAGCGTGTGTTTGGTTTCATTTTGTTTTTGTTTTTTAGAGGGAGAGAGAGCAAGTGTGCGAGTGGGGGGGTGGAGAGGCAGAGGGAGAGGGAGAATCTTAAGCAGGCTCCATGCCCAACATAGAGCCCAATTCAGGGCTTGATCTCATGACCCTGAGATAATGACCTGAACCAAAACCGAGAGTCAGACACTTAACCGACTGAGCCACCCAGGTGCCCCTGTTTTGTTTTTTAGATTTCACAATATAAGTGAGATCATTTAGTATATTTCATTTAGCATAATACTCTCTAGGTCCATCCATGTTGTCAAAATTACAAGATTTCATTCTTTTTTAATCGCTGAGTAATATTCCATTGTACATAGCACATATGGACACTTGGGTTCCTTCCATACCTTAGCTATTGTAAATAATGCTGCAATAAACATAAGGTTGCATATACCTTTTTAACTTAGTGTTTTGTTTTATTTGGGTAAATATCCAGTAGTGGAATTACTGGATTATATGGTATTTCTATTTTTAATTTTTTGAGGAAACTCCATACTGTGTTGTGTAAGTTCTTTATATATTTTGAATACTAACCTCTTATCAGATATATCATTTGCAAATATCTTTTCCTATTCAGTGGGCTGCCTGTTGTTTTATTGATGTTTTTCTTCGCTGTGCAAAAGCTTTTTGAGTTTTGGTATAGTCCCAATAGTTTATTTTTGCTTTTGTTTTCCTTGCCTGAGGAGATATAACCATATGTATGTTGCTAAGACTAATGTCCAAGACTACTGCCTATATTTTCTTTGAGGAGTTTTATGGTTTCACATCTCATATTTAGGTCTTTAATGCATTTTGAGTTTATTTTTGTGTATGGTATAAGGAAGTGGTACAGTTTTATTCTTTTCCACTTGTCCGGTTTTCCCAACACCATTTATTGAAAAGACTGTCATTTCCTCATTGAATGTTCTTTCCCCCTTTGTCATGGATTAATTGACCATATAAGGGTGGGTTTATTTTTGGGCTCACTATCCTTTTTGTTATTGTTGTTGTTGTTTTGACAGAGAGAAAGACAGCGAGAGAGGGAGCACAAGCAGGGGGAGTGGGAGAGGGAGAAGCAGGCTTCCCGCTGAGCAGGGAGCCCGATGCGGGGCTCAATCCCAGGACCCTGGGATCATGACCTGAGCCAAAGGCAGATGCTTAACGACTGAGCCGCCCAGGCACCCATCACTATCCTATTCTTTTCATCTATGCATCTATTTTTGTGCCAGTACCATACCATTTTGATTACTGTAGCTTTGTAGTATAACTTAAAATCTGGGATTGTGATACCTCCAGTTTTGTTCTTCTTTCTGAAGATTGCTTTTGCTGTTCAAGAGCTTTTGTGGTTCCATACAAATGTTAGGATTATTTGTTCTAATTCTATGAAAAAATGCTGTTGGTATTTTGATGGGGACAGCATTGAATCTGTAGATTGCTTTGGGTAGAATGGACATTTTAACAATATTCTTCCAATCCATGATCATGGAATATCTTTCAATTTGTTTGTATCATCAGTTT
The DNA here is from genome assembly GCF_004348235.1 of Phoca vitulina. NCBI lineage: Eukaryota > Metazoa > Chordata > Mammalia > Carnivora > Phocidae > Phoca > Phoca vitulina. The sequence goes on from NW_022589704.1 coordinate 95,070,980, forward strand.
CTTTCATCAATGCCTTAGAGTTTTCAGAGTATAGGCCTTTCACCTCCTTCATTAAATTTATTCCTAGGAATTTTATATTTTTGTGCAGTTGTAAATGGGATTTTCTTAGTTTCTCTCTCTGTTACTTTGTTTTTAATGTGCAGAAATGCAACATATTTCTGTATATTAAATTTGAACCCTGCAACTTTATGGAATTCATTTATTCTGATAGCTCCGTGGTGGAACCTTAAGGCTTTCTATATGAGGTGTCATGTATTCTGCAAATAGCTACAGTTTTACTTCTTATCAATTCAGATGCCTTTTCTTTCTTGATTGCTGCCACAATTAATTAAACATGATTAAACATGTTTAAACATGTTTAATGTTTAATCATATGTGAGAGTGGACATCCTTGTTATGTTCCTGATCTTAGAAGAAAAGCTTTTTTTCATGATGGAGGATGATGTTAGGTGTGGGTTTTTCATATATGGCTTTTATTATGTTGAGGTATGTTCTCTCTAAACTCACTTTGTTGAGAGTTTTTTTAATCATGAACATTGTTGCATTTTGTCAACTGCTTTTTCTGATATCTATTGAGATAGTCATATGGTTTTTATCCTTCCTCTTGTTAATGTGATGTATCATATTGATTTGTGAATACCGAACCAACCTTGCATTTCGGGAATAAATCCCATTTGATTGTGGTGAAGCACTTAACCTATTGTTGAGTTTGCCTTATTAATGTTTGTTTATCTATGTTCATCAGGGATATTGGCTTTGTAGTTGTTTTTATTGTTGTTGCTGTTTTGTTTTTTGGTAGTTTTTGTCTGGTTTTGGTCTCATGGGTAATGTTGGCTTCCAAGAATGAATTTGTGAGTTTTTTTTTTTTGTTTTTCCCCTCTTCTATTTTTTTGAATAGTTTAAGAAGAATAGATATTAATTCTTTTTTAAATGTTTGGTGGAATTTACCTGTGAAGCCATCTGGTCCTGAACTTTTATTTATTTGGAGTTTTTTGATTACTGATTCAATTTTGTTACTAGTATCTTGTCTGTTCAAATTTTCTATTTCTTCCTGATTCAGTTTTGGAAGATTGTATGTTTCTAGGAATTTATCTAGGTTGTTTAATTTGTTGCATATAATTTTTTATAGTATTTTCTTACAATTCTTTGTATTTCTCTGACGGCATTTTTTCTTCATTCCTGATTTTGAGTGCTCTTTTTCTCTTGATGAATCTGACCAAACGTTTATCAATTTGGTTTATCTATTCAGAGAATCAGCTCTTGGTTTTATTGATCTTTTCTACATTTTTTGTCTCTATTCCATTTATTTCTGCCCTGATCTTTAGTACTTCCTTTCTTCTAACTGGGCTTTGTTCTTCTCTTTCTAGTTCCTTTAGGTATAAGGTTAGATTAAGATTTTTCTTGTTTCTTGAGATATCCCTATATGAATGTAAACTTCCCTCTTAGAACTGCTTTTGTTGTGTCTCAAAAATTTTAGACCATTGTGTTGTTTTCATTTATCTCCATGTATTTTTTTATTTCCTCTTTGATTTGTTAATCCATTGGTTATTTAGTAGCATGTTATTTAGCCTCCATGTGGTTTTGTTTTTTTTTTTTTTTTTTCCATTTTTTTTTTCCCTGGTAGTTGATTCCTAGTTTCGTACTGTTGTGGTTGGAAAAGATACTTATTATTTCAGTGTTCTTAAATTTCTTGAGACCTGCTTTGTGGTCTAATATGTGATCTGTCTTGGAGAATGTTCTATGTGCACTTGAAAAGAATGTGTATTCTGCTGTTTGTGGATGGAGTGTTCTGTATATACCAGTTAGGTCCATCTGGCTTAATGTGTCACTGAAAGCTACTATTTCCTTGTTGATTTTCTCTCTAGAAGATCCATTGATTTGAGTGGGATGTTAAAATCCCCTAGTCTTACAGCATTACTGTCATTTTCTCCCTTTATGTCTATTAATATTTGCTTTATGTATTTAGGTGCTCCTATGATGGATGTATATTTACAATTGTTATATCTTCTTGTTCAGTTAAGTTTTTATCATTATATAATGCCCTTCTTTTTCTCGTACTCTACTCTTTGTTTTAAAATCTATTTTGTTTGATATAAATATTGCTACTCTGGCTCCGCCCCCCCAACTTCCATTTGCATGGAATATCTTTTTCCATCCCTTCACTTTCCATCTGTATGTGTCTTTAGGTCTGAAGTTAGTCTTCTGTAGGCAGTATATAGATGGGTCTTAGTTTTTTACCCAGTCACCCTTCTTTTGATGATAGCATTTAATCCATTTACATTTAAAGTAATTATTGATAGGTATGTATTTATTGCCATTTTAATTGTTTTCCAGTTGTTTTTTGTAGTTCTTCTCTGTTTCTTTCTTCTCTACTCTCTTGTTCAATAGTTTTCTTTAGTTTTATGCTTGGCTTTATTTTTTTTTTTTTTATCTTTTATAGGTTTTTGATTTGTGGTTACCATTGCGTTCATATGTAACATCCTACATGCACAGCAGTCTATATTAAGTTGATGTTCGCCTAAGTTCAAACACATTGTAAAGGCCCTACATTTTTACTCCTTTGACATTTTACATATATGATGTTATATTTTACATATTTTTATCTTGTATATCCTTTGACTAGTTTTTGTAGATATAATTGATTTTACTACTTTTGTGTTTTAATCTCTATGCTGACTTTGTGATTAATCTAGTACCTTTTACTATATGTTTGCTTTTACTTGTGTATTTTTTTTTTCCTTTCATAATTTTCTTCTATTTATGTTTTGTATACACTTAAAGGATTCCCTTTAACATTTCTTGCTAGGCCAGTTTAGTGCTGATGAACACTTTTAACTTTTGTTTGGGAAACTCTATTTGTCCTTCTACTTTGAAGGATAGCTTTGCTGGATAGAGTATTCTTGGTTCTAAGTTTGTTTTTTTTTTTGTTTTTTCCTTTCAGCACTTTGAATACATCATGAAACTCCCTTGTGTCCCACAATGTTTCTGCTGAAAAATCAGTTGATAGCCTTGTTAGGGTTTCCCTTGCATATAACTTTTCTTTTCTCTTGCTGCTTTTAAGATTCTCTTTTTGTCACCACTTTTTGCCATTTTAATTACTACATATCTTGGTGTGCACCTTTGATTCATCATCTTAGGGGCCCTTTGTGCCTCCTAGATCTGGTTGTCTGTTTTCTTCCCCAGAGTAGGCAAGTTTTCAGTTATTATTCCTTCAAATACGTTTTCTGCACCTTCTCTCTTCTCCTGGGATCCCTATAATGCAAATTTTATTATGCTTCATGATGTTAGAGTTTCTTAACCTATTCTCATTTTTCATTCCTTCTTCCTTTTTGCTGTTTAGCTTGGTGCTTTCCATTACCCTTTCTTCCAGGTTGCTGATACATTCTTCGGCATCCTCTAACCTGCTGTGATTCCTTCTAGTGTATTTTTCATTTCAGTTTTATTTTTTTTTAGCTCTGACTGGTTCTTTTTATATCTTTCATCTCTTGTTGAAGTTCTCACCGAGTTCATCCATGCTCTCCAGCATATCTCAGTTTCACTTTATTGTGATTCTGTCTTGTTCTTTCATTTAGGACATATTCTTCTGTCTCATCTTCTCTAGTCTCTGTGTTTGTTTCTGTTTATTAGGTAGGTCAATTACATCTCTTGGTCTTGAAAGCAGTGGCCTTGTATAGAAGAGGTCCTGTGATGCTCTATAGTGCATCAACAGAACCAGGTCCTCTTGTTGTGGCTGAGCCACATTTGCTCTGGGCATGGTGGGTTGTAGTTGGCTTCAGCCCAGCTGGCTGCAGTAAGCCACTTCAGCTGCTATGGGCACACTGGGCAGGGTTTGCTCCACCTGCTGTTGAGAAACCCAGCTACAGCCACTATGAGCTTGCTGGTGGATGGGGGGTCAGCACTCAGCCTAGCTGTCTGCAATTAGCCTCTGCCCTACCCTACCTGTACCAAAGAGCAGGGCTTGCTTCCTATGCATCCAGCTAAGACTCCTAGATGCAAGAACTTCAGGCACACTGGTATGTAGGCTTATCTCCTCCCCTTTTCAGGGCAGGAGTCCTTTTGATACTAGCAAAGTAGATGGAGAGTGTCAGAACTGGCTTCTGCAAGTGATGGCTGTCTACGCTGGGGGAGAACAAGAAAAATGGTGCCCAGCAATACTTTTGTTCCCAGAGAACTCTCTGAAAGATCCCTGCCCCTCCAGCACAAGTTCTAAGATTAGTCAATAAATCTCCTTTATGTGCACCCCAGGTGCTTTGTACATTGCTGTTTTTATGCTATGTCTCAGGCCAATTTATTCAGCATGCTGTCTCTTTAAGGGTGGGGACTTTGCCTGTTGCCTTCTGGCTCTCCCAGAATTTAGCCCAGCTGATTTTCAAAGCCAGACATTGTGGGAATGGTCTTCTTAGTGGAGATCCTCAGGGCTAGGGTTACCCAGTGTGGGGTCTGATCCCTTCACTCCTCTGTACTTGTGATTTCTCTCCCACTTGTAGTTATTTTCTCTAGGGGTTCACTTCTCAACTGAATCTCTGTCCCTCCTATCCTCATCCATGTGGCCTTTTCTCCGTGATGAGTTATGGAATATCTGTTCTGTCAATTTTCAAGTCATTTTCAGTTAGTTGCATAGATATAGTTATTGCCTGGGTATGGCTGTGGAACGAGATGAGCCCAGGGTCCTCCTACTGTGCCATCTTCTCTATCTGCCCTGTTGCTTTTTCATGGGCTTAACATATACAGAACATTCCATCTAGTTCAGTGTTCTTTAAGATCGAGGTTTCCTTGTTGATTTTCTGTCTTGATGATCTGTTAATGTAAAAGGGATATTAAGGTCCCCAAGTATTGCACTGCTATTTCTCCCTTAGGTCTATCAATATTTGTTTTATATATTTAGGTGCTTCTATGTTAGTACATAAATATTTACAAATGTTCTATCCTCTTGCTGGATTGACGCCTTTATGTAATGCCGTACTTTGTCTCTTATTACAGTCTTTGTTTTAAAGGCTATGTTGTCCAAGTATAGCTCTCCCAGCTTTCTTTTGGTTTCCATTTGCATGGAATATCTGCAATTAGTCTTTTTATAAGCAGTGTATAGATGGGTCTTGTTTTGTTGGTGGTGGTGGTATTTAATCCAGCCACACTACATCTTTTGACTGGAGAATTTAATATTTGTATTTAAAATAATTGTTTAGAGTTATGTACTTACTGCTATTTTGTTAATTGTTTTCTGGCTGTTTGGTAGTTTCTCTGTTCCTTCTTTGGCTTTCTTCCTTTGTCACTTGATGACCTTGTTTAGTGGTATGTTTAGATTCCTTTCTCTTCTCTTGTGTATCTATTTATAGTTTTTGCTATGTTGTTACCTTAAGGCTTACATATAACAACTTATGTCTACAATAGTCTATTGTAAGTTAATATGCTTAAATGCATTCAGAAGCTCTACATATTTATTTTGTCCCCATTTTGTTTTTCTTGTCACATTTGGTTTTTTTAATCTGGTGTAACCCTTAACTAATTATAGTAGTTATTTTTACTAGCTTTATAAGTAATTAATCCACTACCTTTCCTATATATTTATCTTTACCAGTGAGATTTATAGCTTACATGTGTTTTGCCACTAATTAACATCCTTTCTTTTCAGCCTCTCCTTTTGTTTAAATTGACATTTTAATTATGTCTTTGTGTGTGTCTCTTTGGGGTCACTTTATTTGGAACTCTCTGGGCTTCCTGGATATTGTTTTCCTTCCCCAGGTTAGGGAAGTTTTTGGACATTATTTTTTCAAGGAAGTTTTCTGTCCCTGTCTTGTCCTTCTGGGTCTCCTATAAATGAGAATGTTAGCCAATAAATGTGGTCTCGTAAGTCCCTTAAACTACTTACAGTTTACATTTTTCTTTTTGCTGCTCTGATAGAGTGAGTTTCTCTGCCCTGTCTTTGGGTTCGCTGATGCTTTCTTCTGCTTCTTCTAGTCTATTGTTGAACTCCTCTGCTGTTATTTTCAGTTCGGTTACTGCATTCTTCAGCTCTGTGACTACTTGATATTTATATTTTCTCTTTGTTGATGTTCTCACCGTGTTTATCCATTCTTCTCCCAGTTTGGTGAGCATCTTTATGACCATTACTTTTAACTCTGTGCGGTTAATTACTTATGTCTGGTTCTGTAAGATTCTTTCTGAAGCTTTATCTTGGTCTTTCATTTGGAACATATTCCACTGTTTTGTTTGCTTCACTCTTCTCTGTGTTTCTACAAGCAGCCTGTTTTCATTTTAATAGTTCCCACTAGTTGAGGATGTGCCAAGACAGGTCAGTGTCCCCAGAGAGAGGATCTCAGCACCTAGATTCAGGCTGAGTGGAAGCCAGACCTGGAGGCACCAGCTTTAAAGAATGGACATCTGTATAGTCCTGTGGAACCACAAGCATAAGCTCCATCTGCCACCAGAACAGGTGATCTGGAAGTGTCCCCTGGGCAGCAGTCACAAAAATCAGGGCTCCCTTTGTGCATTAATTATCTAACCTCCCTCATCACCACTCCTTAGCCCTTCAGAGTTAGGCTTAAAAATAAATCCTCAGCCATGTCACTAAGTAAAAATGCAAACTGTAGAACAGCATCTAGGATGTTATACCATTAACAAATCTATGTGTGTACACACACACACTATTTTTCCATGGGCACATATGTAAATGTATAGAAACAGGCCTGGAAGGAGGCCTTCCAAACTGGTAAGAAAGCTAACCTTTATGGGGGGGACCTAGTCAGGTGACATTTTCACCTTATTTCACTGTTTTTTTACAGTGAAAAATATATTAAGTATTCTTAATTTTTAAGGAAGAAAGTTGATTGAAGTTAAACTAGCAAATGACAGTAAAAGTTCCTAAAACGGAAATGGATAGAAAATGTAGGGACTATGAGAAATCTATAAATGGGCAATGCCTGGCAGCAGGTTTCTTACAAATCAAACAGTGCCTCACACACACACACCGTGTCTGTGGACCTTATCTTACCCAAGCAGCTACTGTCTACGGTGTTAAAAGACTGTTAGAAAATCCATCCTTTCAAATGTGTAGTTATGGAACAAAAATGGCTTAAAATCGTTATGTTTTAAAGTATTTCTTTACCTCCCACTTGGAAGTTTTAGGTTGCTCAATTCTTTACTATTTCTCCATAACCCAATTCATAAGGGGGAGGAAGGTGCAAACCAAAGCACTGCCTGCAAACACACACCTCTGCAGGGAGTCAGAGTACGCTATGTTAGAGCCCTCAGCGGTGCAGGGTAGCACACAAGCTAAAGCCATTCACGTCCAGCTTTAGAGGACATATTTCTCTCCACTGCCCCCCCTCCCCCCACACACAAATATTTTTTTACAGTTTACTGGTGGGCTGCTTGGTTATATATAAGGATTTGACAGAATGGAGCCAGAATTTAAGTTCAAATCCCAGCTCCTCTATTTCCCAGGAGTGTGACCTCGGGTAAGTTCTTAAACTTCTCTTGCTCTTCATGCTCCCTATCTGTGAAATGGGGACCTCCCTTGTAGGGTTGAACTAGTACACTACAGCCCTCTGTAGAGTGCCTGGCCTACAGGTAAGCACTTAAATGAAGATAGCTATTATTTGAATTGAATAAGGTTCCAGCTCTAAGAACTTAAATGATTATTCAAGATAATCTTCTTTGATGATGTGCTACACAGTATGTTAATAAATGGAGGCTGTGTGCTGCTAAGTAGGCAGATGGCCATATATTCTGAGGGCAAAGCTTGTTTCCTGAAATAAGCTGGGTACACTGTCAACATCAGGCCACCCCCTCACTAAGATGTAGGGAACCTTGAAACCTCAGAAAAATCAGGGTCCCTTCAGTAGGGATCTTATTCTCATGGGCATTAGTTCTTTAGGGAATTCTAGGATTTGATACACCCATAGGTGAGAGCCATCATATAGTATCATTCTCCGTGGCATGAGAGAGCTACAGCAATAAAAAAGTAAAAAGTTCTGTGTAAATTTTTTTAAAGTGAACTTTGATTTTAATAGCTCTTTGCAACAACTTGTGAGAAATAATGGAGCTATATGGGGAAGAAGTCCTCTTCCTTATATATTTTGGCAGAGGAGGGGTGGGTGCTCACTGAAACAACCCAAAGTACCTTCCTGCCCCCCCCCCCCCAAGTACCTGGGCTGTGGGAGGAGTAAGGATGAGCTATCCTTTAGCCAACAGCAGCTAACCCAAGTCCATGGGTTTGTGTTGCAGGCATCATGTACCGCAAGTCGTGTGCATCATCGGCAGCCTGCCTCATCGCCTCGGCCGGGTACCAATCCTTCTGCTCCCCTGGGAAACTGAACTCAGTGTGCATCAGCTGCTGTAACACCCCTCTTTGCAATGGGCCCCGGCCCAAGAAACGGAGCAGTTCTGCCTTGGCCCTTCGGCCTGGGCTCCGCACCACCATCCTGCTCCTCCAGTTAGCCCTCCTCTTGGCTCACTGCTGAAGTTGAAGGAGATGATGCTCACCCTTCCTGCATTGTTCTTCCAGCCCTTCACTCCCTCTGCTCCCCAAGCTTCTCCTGGGTGTCCTTTTATTCTGGGTGGGGAGGGGAGTGTGTCCTCTTTCTTTCAGTTCCTTTGCCAATGCAAGAGCTCAGTGTAAAACATTTTTTGTAAGCTCTGAATAAATTCAGTCTGAATTTTCAGTGTGTACTTGAAGGGGTGAGCAAAAGTCTCTCTCCCCAGAGTCAAGGTCCGGCTGGCAGAATCCACCCTTAGAAGGTGCATAGGTGGGCATCCATTTTTTTCCAAGGCCCCTAGTTTCCATGCCTGTCCCTCATAGGGGCAGTTTGGCACTGCTGAGTCAGGATATGTTGTTTTGTGGGGGGGGGGGGGGGGGGGGGGGGGGGGGGTGGCAGCCGGTTAGCCCTCAAGGCTTCCATACTTGACATTCACACCTCATGCTCCTGTAAACCATTCCCTGCGGCAGAGGTGGGTGGTTTCATCACTGAGTTGGGCTCTAGTGACTCGAGACTCAATTGCTGGGGCTTAGACTCGGGCTTGGCCTTGCTCTGGAAAGTGCTCAAGAAAACCTTGTCAGTTCTTGCCGAGGAACGGGAAGCCATGAAGATCAGGGGGCGGCGCGCCGAGCGGGTGCTGGCGGCAGCGGAGGTGACGCGGGCGCCCAGGTGCTTGCTGTGGTTGGCGTGGGGCAGCGTCAGGTGGCAGCGGAGCACCTGGCCGAACACCCTGCGGAACTGCTGCGAGGACACGTTGTACAGGAGCGGATTGATGACGGAGCTCAGGTAGAAGAAGGTGTCAGAGAAGGGGAGGAGGATCATGTACGCCCGGAAGTAGGTCTTGGTCCAGTCGTGCTTGGGTTTGGCTGCCATCATAATCCTCCGCACCTGGTTAGGCATCCAGCAGACAGCCAAGGTCACGACAATCAGCCCTGAGCAGGCGAGAGGAGAGACAAACAGCATGAGAACAATAATGCAAGAAACAAAATATTGAGCTCCCCAGTTCTGTGCTTACTGGCCAGGAAATGGTACCAATTTTTCCGTGTTGTGCTTGACAGCTTCTCTTGCTGCTAGCAAAAAGGAATTTCACAGTGTTTTAAGGCCAGGGAAGTGGACTATGTTAAAGACCATTAAATGCTTTAGACAATTGTTTGTACCTGTTGTTAGCTCTTAATTAAAAAAAAAAAGTTTTCATTGTTGGGTAACCAGGAAGCATATTAGAGAGTCTGGTAATCTAGTTTTGTCTTTTTGTTTTAAGGAAATAGATGTATATACTCTGTAAAAGCAGGTAAAACAATATTTGTATTTTAAAGAATGTCCACATAAAGACCCAGTGATATTTTCAAGACAAATGGAAATGGTGTCCCTTGTCACAAGAAGCATATTTAGTCACACTGATGATTGTGAATTCATTTTCAAGGGACAAAAAATCGGGAAGAGCCAGTCACTGAGAATGTTTCTTGGACATGTATTTACTAGGTGTGTACACCCATAATTCTAATACTTGTTTCTGCAACAGCACTTCCATTCATTTTCAAATATTTTTAGTTGTATCATCTCTTCCACCTTCATGGTGGGGAAAAGACAATTACCCTCACATAATGGAAAATATAAAACTTCAAGTTTAGCCAGGAGCATGCTCATTGCCTTTGTGGCACTGAGCTATTCAGCAGCCTCCAAAACGATCAGGCCCTGGAGGGACACTGCTCTGACCCATAAGCAGATCACAAGTGGACTGAATGGACATGTTTGCATTCCCACGTATTTGCATTTCAACTTACACACTCATCTCTGTTTCTGTGACCTCTGACAGAGGAAAGGAACATTTACCTGCAGTGACCAAAAAACAAACACATTCCAAAAAAAGGAAGATCAAGAATCTACAGAGCATTTGCTCTCTTCGCTCTGGAGCCAAGACACCAGAATGTAAGTTCCTGTGTGGGGAGCTGGTATCTTAAAGCTGTGCTTTGAATTTTTAGCAGTGCTTCCTCCGTCTCCTAAATCTGATTATCATAGTAAGGAAGATTCATTCACATTTTGAAACTTTGTATTTTCTAGGAAACCACAGGGAAGCGATGGTTGGCAATAATCCCTGTCTGCCTCTGATCCATGATAAACATTTCATTCATAAATGCTCCAGGAAAACCAGCCCCGTTTGCACCTCCGGGGTTGGCCCTCTCACACACACTCACCTGAGCATGCCTTACCTGGTGACTGAGTGGCCCTAGGTATGTTCTTTACCACTGCAATAGCCCAGTTCCCTCAACAAATCCTCCACAAATCCCGGCTGTCAGCAAAGGCAGCCCTGGAAGCTCCTCTCCCTTGATAATTTCCAAGGGTTTCTCTTGTCAAACCTCAGCCCAAGCTTAAAACACACATCAATTTGCTTATTTCTTTCCTTTGAGTTTGCTTCCCTGAGAACACTCGGTGAATCTAAAAATAAAATGAGCAAAGTAACATTGATCTGATGAAAAGGCCAAAAAAAAAAAAATCACCTTAAGTCAAGAGTATCGTCTGAATCACCTAGTTAAAGCTGGTGGTTGGAAAGAAAAATAAAAAAAAAAATACTTGCATAGGAAATCAGGAGCCTTTTTCCCACCGCTTCGAGAAGCACGGACCCTTCCAGCCACGTGTGCTGTTCCAAGTGGGTCCGTAAGTGATTTCTCCTTGTTTTTATCAGAAGCAGTTCTGACTGGAAGGTTCATCTCATTAACTGAAAGAACTAGGAAGCTTCTCCTACCTAGGGAAGCTACATGTCTTCATCAAGGCTTAAGTTCTTTTCTCTCCTCTGCCACTATATTTCAGACAAGTACAACCATCTTCATCTGAAGACTTAGTTCCCAGAACAAGGAAATCGAGCACAGGGTTTCAGATGTGTGCTCTGCTACACTGTGGGAGGTGGTCCCTCAGGCAGCAAGAATCTAGGAAGGCGATGAGAACCTACTTGTACTTACTCGGGTTGAACATAGCACAGCTTTTCAAGCCCCTGGAAGAAAAGCAGTGAGAAAAGGGGCCGGGTTTGAGGGGGGCAAGTTACAAAGTTGTTGTTCTTCTGTCCTGGCTTTGGCCCTGTTCTACTGAGCTCCTGGTTGCATGACCCTTCTTGTTACCTTCACCCGCTTTGCTGGTATCAGTTGTCCTTGACTGACCTTCCCATCAAAAGAAGAAGTTCAGTAAAAAGCACGACCAAGTATCTTAGGGATGAGGCAAGGGACATGAGCAAAGAGTTGTGGCCTGATTTGCAGTTTTAGTCAGGAGAAAATTTTGGCTCTGAAATCCAAGTGAGCTAGAGTCAATAAGTGGGAGGTGCCTTATTCTGAACAAGTTGCCAAAAATAGGGAACCAGACCCAAGATTCTCCAGTGATAAGGAAAGGGGAAATCTTGGCTTTCTGGGTGTATAGTAGCAAGGTAGAAGGCAAATACGAACTTGGAGAACAAGAAAGACAAGGAGCTGAGTTAGAAATCCACAGGGATTAAGTAAAAATGCAAACCAGGGATTAAGTAATGATGAGGCATCAGAGGGGCGCCTGGGTGGCTCAGTCAGTTAAGCATCTTCCTGCGGCTCAGGTCATGATCCTGGGGTTCTGGGATGGAGCCCCAAGTCGGGCTCCCTGCTCAGATGGGAGTCTGCTTCTTCCTCTCCCTCTGCCCCTCCCCCTGCTCATGCGCTCGTGCTCTCAGAATCTTAAAAAAAATAAGAGTAGGCATCAGAAAAATCTTGACATATAACCAAGAATAATGTAAACTATTGAGTCTTCCCTACGTCAGTCTCTGTGCTAAGCACTCTGTGCTTCTTTCCTATGCATTTGTCACTTCTGAAAATAACCTGGTGAGATCAAAGCTGTTACTATCTTCATTTTACAGAGGAGGAAGTTGAGTCTCAGGTTAGTTGCCCACATCCTGCACCTAGGACACATGCTTGCCAGACTCCAAAATCCTTTATACATTTACTATTTTTTCTGAAAGACACATGATTTCTCATTTTCTTCTGTTTGAAAAATACAGGAAACACAAGTAAACATGAGCCATAATTCCACCCTGGGAAATGGATATAAAGTAGCACTGACCACTAGAAATATAAGCCACCTAGGTGGCTTTAAATCTTGAATAGTCACATTCAAAAAGTAGAAAAACAGGGTATCAATTTTAATGTTTCTTAACTGAATCTACCCCAAATATTATCTCACATGCAATGTCAACATGCAATCAATCTAAAATTGAGAGCTTTAACATTTTTTTCATACTTCGAGGCTTTTATTCTTACAATATATTTCAGTTGGTTACCAACCACACCTGGCTAGTGTCTGTGGCACAAGTTCAAGTACCCCTCCCCACAGGACTTCTGATTGTCTCCTCCTTCCATTCTCCCACCTGCCCCTTCCCAGCCACATACCTGGAGAGTCCTGTCCAACCAAGGAACCCCCACCCTGCCTGTGTTTTTCTTCCTAAGATTCTGATGTGATTATCATATGGTTTCACTCATATGTGGAATATAAGGAATAGGGCAGAGGACCACAGGGGAAGGGAGGGAAAGCTGAGTGGAAAGAAATCCGAGAGGGAGACAAACCATGAGAGACTCTGGACTCCAAGAAACAAACTGAGGGTTACAGAGGGGAGGGGGTGGGGGGAGGGGGTAACTGGGTGATGGGCATTAAGGAGGGCATGTGATGTGATGAGCACTGGGTGTTATACGCAACTAATGAATCGTTGAACATCAAAAACTAATGATGTACTATATGTTGGCTAACTGAACATAAAAAAATTAAATTAAATTAAAAAAATAAATTCTGATGCAGTCAAGTTGACCCTGATCACATATCTGAGTATGCATTCTCAGCCTAGGGTAGAGCAGGTCTAGCCCATCTTTTCAGACGAAAAGCCTTCCGTCTGAGGGGACTACCAGTTACTACAGCCTAAATAAGTCTCGCAGCACAAAATGATAATTTGCTTTTCTCATTCTAAACCTTGCCTAGGCATTTTGGAATAACAGATTGTGCCAAATACCTGGCAGGGCTGTTGGAATATACTTCTCCCACCGCAACAAGAGATTGGGGGAAAATGGTTTGTGTCTTTCCTTCTGTGCTTTGAGAGAGAATTTTGTTCTAGGAAAATGCAGCATTAGGCGTACAAGTACCCCTATTGTTGGATGTGAAGTGTGCATCCATGGGGCATGTAATAGAGGTCAGCCTCTGGTGGGAAGCTGGGGGTGGGGGGGGAACCCAACCGGCCCCCTTATAAAATTTGTCATTTTACAATGACAGGTAATTGCTCACTTTTACATTTGAAAAAAAAAAATGCATTATTTTAGAGGACATTGAGAATAACGATTATGTCCAAAGATAACTTTTTATTGGGCTGTTTTTAACTGGTCCAGCTCTTGTCCTAGCTACTGTAGCTGAGACGAAGCTTTAAAATCTTATTCAGGCCTTAATAGAGTTTAATAAAGATTTGATGAAATTTATGTTTGGCTGCAATCAGTTTGGACTTACATTTGGAAAAATCTATAATGCTTTGGTCTGTATGGTATCATGTGTAGCCCGCCATTAAATAACTCTACTGTGAGCTTGAATGAAGATCAGTGAACTGAACCCAGTCATGTTAAGAAGGTAAACTATTTTAACTGCATTATTGATAGATTTGTACTATATTCCAGACAGCCTTGTGCTCTGGGTTAAGAAATACCCTCACAGCTTATCTGTTTTTCCACATAAAGTACTTCCATTTTTCCTCCTTGATCACTACCCTAAAATGACAGTCACCATTAGACGAGGACACAGATTTATTCTCGGTGGAGTAATGTTGTTTAAAAAACAGAAATAATACCGATGTCCAACAACATCTCACAAGAAAGGCTGACATTTCAACAGCATCTGAGTCAGCCTGCCTGGTTTAATCTGTGGAAGACGAGAAATTATACCACCTGGGACATGGCGACGTTCATGCAACTGACTCTGGGCTCTCTTTTCTCCCCTCTAGTCTTTCAAGTGAAGGTAGCTCTTCATGTGCTCCCTGGAATTCATCTTAGAGTCCCCAAAGAATGGCAAAGCAGGTCTCCCTTTGGAGACCAGGTGCAGAACCCCTTTGTCTCACAAATGATGGAACTGAGGCTAAGTGATTCACCCAAGATCTCCAAGGGCACGGTGGCAGCAGTCCCCCTACTTTGCCTTACTGCTCAGAACATGGGCTTCTACCCGAGACTGACGACCAAGCCTGTCATCCTAGTTAATTGTAGTTTTCTATGCTCCAGTTTTAGGCTCAAATGCTGACCATCCACAGCATGGAATGCAATGCGAGGCAAGTCAGTCTCAGATCCCAGCTAAAGTCAGCACCACACCTGTTCTGTACACGGTCTGGATTCAGTTTTAGAACCAGGCTCCTCAAAAAAATAGGCACACAACAAAGCCCTGGAGCACATGTGCCCCCCCCTCCCCCGCCCCAAAGGAAGGTGAAATGCAGCCACAGGGAGCTGGAGCATGTTTGGAAAACAAGATATGAATCCAGGTCATGACCTGGTGACCCAGCTGATAAGGACTCCATCTATCCATCAGTCTGTCCATCTTACATAGGTACCTGCTAGAAAAGAATACTTAGTCTGTACTCAGCCGAAAAGATCTGGAAATTACATCTTTCTCCAGCAAAGGTAGTTTGTGTGATTTTAAAGGAATCCCACAGATTTGCTTTTCCACCTGGCATTGGGAATTCCATTTTACTGAATCGTTGAAGCCTCGGGGGCATAATGATTTCAGTTCTCTGTGGTTAGCATAGCTAACCTCTTTCTGCCCAGAGAGTCAAGTTCTCTCTAACCCAACCTCAGTGAGTAGGAGTTAGATATCTCCCCTACCACTACCCCCAACCAATTTAGGTTCTCTGGACTTTACTCACCCAGCAACCATCTCCTGATTGGCCGAGGTCTATGACGGACCCTGTCCTAGTCACTAATGATAAAAAGCTGAGGAGGGCGAGGCAGGCACAGCTGGGTGACTGCTAGCAAAGGGCCATGAGGGCCATCTGGCCACAGTTTTATGGCAGCCAAGAGCTGGTTGACCCTCCCAATGGGGGGTGAATGCTCAGAAAATTAAAGGAGAGCAAGAGTTAGCCTGGAAAAGGGCAGCCAGGCAAAGACACAGCATGAGCAGGGGATGGGGGAATCCAATAGCAGCTCATTCTAAGAGCTGCCAGCCTCAGTACGGCCGGGGCCAGAACCAGAACGAAGGGGTGGGTGGAGACAGTGGGAAATGAGGCCCATTAGAGAACACTCCATCAGGTTTTGTGGACAATAAATTAACCAGCATATAGTAGGGTGAGGAACAGCTGCTTGTCAAGTGACATTTAAATAGCAATTGTCAGTGGAAAGTAAGCATATGGTTAGTTGAATGAAAAGCCAGAAAAAGACAAATACATCCAATAAAAGGTTTTAGCACTTTCTCAGTTTATATCTTTGTGTTTGCCAATCTGCTTCTGCCAGCCAGTTGAGACATTGATCTCCCTGACTTTGCCCCATCCAAGGAGCCCAAATCAGCACTAACCTTGGTTCGGTCTCTAATCTCTGAGACAGTGGTTCTCAAAGCAGGGTTCCTGGAACAGCGGCATCAGCACCTCTCAGGAACTTGTTAGAAATACCCATTTTAGGCCCCAACCCAGACCTACTGAGGCAGAGACACTGGGAGCAGAGCCCAGCAGTCTGGAATTACCAAGCCCACCCATTGATTCTGATGCTTACTCAAATTTGAGAACTAGTCTAAGATAAGCCCAAGTTGAGGGGGAGCCTGCATCATCAGGCGTTTGTGGCCCTGTCACTGTCACATTGGTCACATTTTGAAGGGTCCCATTTGCCTGAGTGACTGCAGATGGAGCTGACAGTAACTGAGAACCCCTCTCTCATTCCTGAGCACTGCCCTTGCCTTGGTCCTATCCCCTCCCTTTCTTCTCTCTCTCTGCCCTTTCTCCTTTCTCCCTTCCATCTCTTCCCAAGGTCCCCATAAACGGGCTGTAGACAGCCCTTGCTTAGGCTGCCCACACACGCACCTTTCTCCCTCTCCGTGACTTTCTTGGCTGTCTTTGAGAAGGTGACTGCATCAGGAGCAGGCAAGCTCCTCACAGCTAACGGGTGCCTTCCTGGAAGGGTGGTCACCACGCATTGCTAGGTTTGCCCAAGGAGAGCAGAGAGGGTTTGGAAGCAACGCAGGTGTGATGTGAGGGACCCGGATGTTGGCCGAGCACTGGACACACCCCCACGGAGATCCCACTCCACGTCCCGTGCTCTCGGACCCTGCCAGGGCATGCCTGGATACCCTGAGCTCACTTTTCCAGTGACCCATGGGCTTAGTGACTTTGGTATAAACCCATCTGCCTTCTTGTCCTCTTTCCCATTGAGAAATGTTGTTTAGGAGAAGACAGAAGAGCAGGGGGAATTTGTTTTCAGAGCAGGACACAGGCCACAACTTTAAAATGATGTAAAGGCCACACATGGCCACTTCTGTCCACAAAGATGGATGGTTTGATGTCCCGTCTTTGTCCCAGCTATTTGATGGAGGCTAGGATAGGACTCTGCACCCTGTGTGGCTCCATCCACCACGCTGAGGCCAGAGACCCTGATTCCAAAATGGCCTGCAATTTGCCAAGCATTACATCCATCACATTCTGCTCTACAAACTTCAGGACAAGAGGACCAACTATAAATCGCTATAATTGCAAATATATATTTCTAAAACAAGCCCTCCTGTCTGGGAGCTGTAGGACAGCCACATGCACTCAAAGTAAGCAGCATTTAGGATCAGCGTTATGGTTTAGTGCCTCTGTTCCTCTATGAATACATGCTAAATGATTAACTGCAATCCACTGAATAAATATTTTTCTATATGGATCTCAACTGTACGCAGCTGTGTGGCTTTCTATGCAAATAGTCTGTCCTGAATCCACGGATAGTTAGGTCCCCATGTGTGGTACAGCTACAAAGCCCAAAGGTGTTCCTCAGCAAGAAACGCTTCCTCCCTCGAAACACCCAGCACAGGATGGGTTGTGATAACGAGGGCCACGATGCCCTCTAAGCCTGCTGGGGGTAGCTGCTGACTGTAGGATGGCCAGGGCCCCCTCCAGGGGACCAACTCATCCCACCCTCCCACCGACTATGCCACATACAAACACTCATCACTTTTTATGGCTGAAAGCCTGCAGTTTTAATGGAATTTAGTTTCTTGCAAATGGTAGAGAATCAAAGCCTCAGAACGCCAGCACTGGAAAAACAAACAAAAAAAGCAAAACAAAACAAAACAAAACAAAAAAACAACAGAAGAGCTGAGTCTACTGGTAAACCAGGAGAATCCCCAGAGAAGTGGGATGAGGAGCCCAAATTTACACAACCCAGGAGTCCCAACACAGGGCCTCCCTGTCTGGTGGTGTCTGCACTGGCCATGAGCTCCCCTCAGAACCCAGGGAAACCACGCAAACCTTGGATAAAGCCACACTCAGCCAGGTGCTCAGCAGAGGCAACATGGGCATTCTGGGAGTGTGGAGACAAGTGGATGTGCCTGCAGATCTCCCCCTGCCTCTTTCTTTCCAAGGTCCCTGCTTGTGCCCCCTCTGTGCAGTAAGACAGAGACCTTGGGAGAACCGATGCTGAGTGCCTATGACTGAGGCAGGCCAGGCCCAGGTTGGGTGAGCACCCCTCAGTCTGTCCTCCCAAGACTCTGCACATGTCTGGACCCAGACCACATCTTTCTCCCCTCTGCTCTTCCTTCTCTTCGGTCCCTTCCTCCCACCCCTCTCCTCCTGACTGCCCATGCTTTGCCCAGTTCTTATTCTACAAGTTTCTGCGGTCACTGCCTCCAGGAAGCCTTCCTGACTCCACAAAGCTATAAATCAAGTTTCCTACTACAAGTTCACTAGCACCTTTTACTCCTGTCCCTGTCATCCTAACACTGCAGCATCAGCTAGACCGTAAACTCCATGGGAGCAGGATGGTTCATATTCACAGCTGTAGCCTCGACACACGACAGAAAACCCTCACATACTGATTGCTCTGTCAGCATTTGTGGGAGGTAGGGAGGGTGCTGGAGGTTCCAGGCGAGGGCTGAGCAAAAGGGCACTTAAAACTTGAATTCATCTAGGGCGCCTGGGTGGCTCAGTCAGTTAAGTGTCTGCATTCAGCTCAGGTCATGATCCCAGGGTCCTGGGATCGAGCCCCATGGCGGGCTCCTAGCTCAGGAGGGAGCCTGCTTCTCCCACTGTCTCTGCTGCTCCCCCTGCTTGTGGGCACTCACGTTGTCAAATAAATTTAAAAAATCTTTAAAACTGGAATTCATCTAATGTATACAGAATCAATCTGAAGTTAGCTTCCCTGTCCAGAGGGTTCCATACTAACCCTCCTGACACGGAGCCTAGCGCCTGCATGATTTCCATCCCTCATCCTGAGGGAAAGGGAAGGAGACAGTGAGAATTTCAAGAAAGAATCACCCTTTCATTCAAGCAAGACAAGAACCCCCAAGCCCAAGAAAGAGGTTGAAAAGTCTTGATTCTGACAAATGCCTTCAGGAGACTACAGTTTTAGTGTCCCACCCCGCTGTGCTACTAGCCAATCCCTGGATTATCTACACGAAAAACATGTTTCTTATCCTGTTTCTCTGCAAGATGGCCTGATGGATATAAGCAGCATACGGTGAGGGTCAGCAGGTAAAACAGGATATGTAAGAGCCACATTTACCAGAGAGACAAGTTGGAGGAGAGTCATTTGTTCCCAAATAATGTGATAAATCATGGCCCCCATGAAGATGCCACAAGTCTTTGTCAGAGAGGCTGCAGGCCAAGACTCAAAGTATAAGGGTTGAAGTCAGCAGCCAAAGTGGCGACTTAGAGATGAAGAGGAAGCACCCAGAAGAGCATTTGGTGAAGGTCGGGGGAGACTATTTCTAGGTTACCTGCCGGGTGGCCCCAGGAGAATGCAATCCTGCAATTACAACCCTCAATTTCCATTTGGGCACAACTTGGCCATAGAGGCAGAGGATGTGGTAAGAGAACATGAGGAAGGCTAGATTACCTCCCTTCCTGCTCTATGCCTATCACAGATGTTCCGATAGTATATTTCCTGGCCCCTCTGGCTTTGCCTCCATCTGACCTAGGCAACTCCACCCACCAAGGGACACTCAGCTTTACTCTTCCAAGCTTATCTTATAATAGCTTGCTATTATAAGGATAAGAAAGCTAACAAGAGCTGCTGGGATGAAGAAACGTGGTAATAAAGTACTCAAGACAGTGCCTGCTGCCAGCCAAGGGCTCTTCATAGTTATGGCCATTAGTACCTTCATCATCACCTCTACCTCCATCACCCTCTCTGCCACCACCATCTCCATCACTTCCTCTACCGTCATCACCATCACCCATGCCCCATCACCCTCTCTGCTACCACTTCTACCATCATCACCATCTCCATCACCTCCTCTACCCTCTCCTCCTCCATCACAACTATTATCATTTCCAATGTCAGCATCTTCATCACCTCCTCTACCATCATCACCATCACCCCCACCCCATCACCCTCTCTGCCACCAGTTCCACCATCATCACCATCTCCATCACCTCCTCTACTGCCACACATCCTCATTACCACCAACATAGCTCCCAGAGGTCAGAGATCCTGGGGAAGCCTGACTAGAACCACCAGATATCAGACGCCTTCTAATCCTATTCACAAAGCCCAGAATGATTCCATGACTTGAGCAGAGTTATCCTGCTCATCATTAGCAGAGAGATGACCAGGACTTAAGTCTCCTCATTTCCAGATCAGTTTTTTCCACTCCCTGGGTTTAGAGCTTCTGCCACTCTGTTCTAAGTCTCTGAACTCTTTATCCTTCCCCAATACACACATAGGGATACTTAGGGTTTCAAGAAGAGAGGCAAGGAGTAGAGACTGTAATAAAACAACTGACGCAAGGCTGGATTACAAGAAGGAGGACAAATTCCAAATCCCAGGAAGACAGGAGCCCTGAGCCCCTCCCTAGCTCGCTGTCCCCACACAAATCCTCTCCAGGAAGAATGACAAGGGGCAGGGAGGCTCCATGACTGTCTGATCATCTGGTCACTTAGGCTAAGAATCTTTGCTTCTTTCCTCCATCCTCAATTCCACCCTCAAGCACACATCCCTCCCCCCAACCACATCCAATGTCCCATGGCCGCGTGACCTCCAGCTGAGCTCCAGGACAGTGGAGGGGGTGAGCGCTGGGATTTGTTGTCAGACTGACGGTTTAAATTTCAGCCCTGAAATGGCTAAAATAATAGTATCCACCTCATGGAGTGACTGTGAGAAAAGGAAATACACTCATGTGGAGGACTGAGCCCAGCAGCGGTGCATGAATGGCAGCTCATACTACTTGTTACACAATCCCATCAGCTGCTCCAGGGTGGAGATAATCCCAGCTACAATTAATATAATGCATGTATATTTCAGACACACTTCTTAACACTTAACCTACACTTGCTCATTTAAACCTTACAATAAGCCCCACAAAATGGCCACAACTTCACGTTATTGCTATTATGTAGATAAGAAAGTTGAGGTATGGGTAGGTTACATTTCCTGCCCAGACTCCCACAGTTGGCCAGGACAGGCCAGAAGTTAGACCCAGGCTGCCTGGTCCAGAGCTGGTGCGCTGGACCACACTGCTCCTGCAGGCCACCCTCAGTGGCAGAGCCCCTCAGGGGGATCAGAGATCAAATGTTTTCCGAGTCCCAAACTCAAATGAAGGTATTTCAATTCAAACGGCCACAAGTTCAGAAATAAATTTGTTTTTATGGCTGTCTCAGAATCTTAGTTGTCAAAAAGTAAACACTTCCCCCTAACATATCTCTCTAGTAAGGCAAGGTATCATCTTGAAAGGGCCTTTTTATCTTTAAGGTGAACACAGTGAAGTTTCCTGTTATGAAGAGAAAAGCTTGGTGGAATTCAAAGAAACCAACTAGCTTTGAATAGGAGTCTGGCAGGCTAGAATAGAGAAGGTCTGCTTTTCATTGCATTTATGTTATGGAAAGCAAGCACCTCTACCCCACCCCCACTCCTATGCACACCAAGAGTTTTCAAGAAGGATCCTTTCCTATAAAAATTCATTTAAATTCAGAGTTAAAGACTACTCTCACCCATCATAGGCTGGCTCTTCCCCTCCTCATAAATGCAATCTAAAATTTGGTTTCAAAGTAAATTAGAAAATAAGTTCAGCTCCCCATTATCTGCTCCTATCATGTAAGTTAGCAATGAAATTCTGGGAACAATCTACAGCAAAATGCCAGGACAGGAGGCAAAAAAAAAAAAAAAATGGAATCAGCTGATGGGAGAGATACCAAAAGAGGTTCAGGAAGGAGCCAGGCTCATACCGTGTTTTATTTAGAGCTGAGGGTTCTCAACTGAAATCAGTGAAGCTCTTGGGAAAGTTGAGGAGATGGTATCAGGCTTCTAAGATAGGGTTTTGTATCAAGAAGGAGCAGATAAGGATGCCTTCCTGTTAATGATTTGAAAATGAAATTACTGTTGCATGACAGGATAAGAATAAATCCCTCCTGGTAGATTTTTTTTCTTTTCATAGGTCCAAAAAAACTTCGAGGAAATAGCCTTGCAGATTTGGAAACATGAAGCGTGAGCTCTCCTATCCGAGTGTAGCAGTATCTGTCAAAGAGGCACAGTATTCTACACCCTAAATCCAGTGCAGCCCAACAGTAACAATATCCTGCTTTTGTGTTTAAAGCTAGTCCTTATCTGTTATCTCACTTGTCTCCTCCCCCTGACAACCAAATGGCAGAGCACCTCCAGGCCCTGTCCCCAGCTCTCTTCTACCTTTCTACCTTCTCACTCTCTCTCCTGGGGCACCTCCTCCATGTCTCTACTCTGAAATACCATCTCTAAGGATATGCAATCCCAAGCCAATGTTACCAGCCTCAGGAGACATCCATAGCCAGATCCCTACAGTCAAATGCCTACTCAACATCATGGCTTGGAGAGCTCATCGGCACCTATAATGAGACACGTCCAAACTGACTTAATGACCAGCCATCCATCCAAACCTGCCCTCCCTCCACTGCTCCCAACTTCAATCAACTCTATTACCACTCACCAAGTTTTTCCAGCTGGAAACATGCAAGTCACCCTGCTCTACTTCCTCCTCCTCATTCCCATACTCAGTAAATTCCTAAGCCTGTCAGCTATACCTCCAAAATCTGTCCCCTTCTCCCCATCCCACTTTGAGACCCCTAATAGGGGCTGCCATTTTCTCATGCCTGGACTAGCTCCCTAACTGGCCTTGTTCAAAATCACTCCTGCCCAAGACACTCTCCACACAAGCCACTCTTGCCACTCAGATTGTGATCCATGGCATCCCCTGAAGGCTTACTAAGAATGCAGAATCTCCGGCCCCAGCACAGACCTGCTGATCAGAATCTGCATCCTAACGAGACACCCAGGTGACATGTGGCCTGTGCTGTAGTGTGCAAGCTTCGTAGCATCACTTAGCATCCCAGTCTTTCCCCACTTTCCTGCTGCCTGACCCCTGAGCCTTTTTACCACTCTCCTGCTGAACCCCATGCCTTTCCAAATTTCCAAGACATACCAGGTCTTTGCCTAAGATGGACTCCAGAAAACTCCCACCTGCCCAAGTATTCCTTCCTCTGGGAAGGGCTCCCTGTTCATTCAAAAAAAAAAAAAAAAAAAGGAATCACTCCCAACCTTGTCCCTGCTTCCTTGACAGTGCGACCACATGATTTTAATGATAAATTTCCATGCCTGGCCTACTGTGATCACCTGGAGAGCAAAGGCCACACATATCCCAGCCATCGACTCATGCCTAGCATAGCACAGTAAGCCCTCAATACGTGTTTATTGAAAGTAGGGAAGAATTTAATCCCATTAAAATATATGCCAAGGTCCTATCTTGAATTTCTGACTAAACTGGAACCCTACTGGCACTGATTTTACACACACACACACACACACACCACTTTATTGCTTAGGGTAATGGTACTTAGAAAAATGATTTTGGAGTTATAGGAGAAAAATCAGATGCCATCTTTCCCAACTTCAGAAGATACACTTAGAATACACTGGCTTCAGGTTGCTCTAGAACCTGGAGAGACCGGGTAGAAAGGCAGTGAGACAGTCCCATTCTTCCCCAGGAAGACCATCTCCTGGTGCTGGGTGGGTGAGGAATAAGACTCTTTCCTCTCTCTTGCCAGTGCCCTGCTTGAGGCCATGTTAGAATGTGCTGGTCTCTCAGGCTTTAAGGGGCAACAGGTCTATGGGCATTCTGAGCTGAGTCTGGGAGAGGATGAAAAAAGATGCAGAAGACCAAACAGCCCCTCAAGCACACCAGCCCAACCCAGGAAAGGCTGGTTGGAATGCAGGAGGTAGCAGAGGCTCTGGGCATTGGCTCTGGAGCTCCTCTGAGAATAAATAAGCACTTCCTAGGGCAAGGCTGTACTTGAGAGTGTCACTGGCAGGAGCAAGGTCCAGATGTGTATTCTGGGGAGATAACACTGTGAGATGCATCTAAGGTAGGGAAAAAAGCACCAGGGGGAGAACGGTGGGTGTGGGGCACTGGCATAGCCTGGTGCATGCTGGGACTGAGCCCAGAGTGTAACTGCAGAGCCTCCTTAGGATGTGTCTGCCTAGGCCAGAGCCAGCTCAGCCAGGCACGCCTCTTCAACCTCCTCACAGACTGTGAGGCTTTGCACTTGGCTTTGCAGCACCTTACAGATTTGTCCAACCCCACCATACTGTAGATGAGAACAGAGAGGTCCAGAGCCAGCAACAGACTCATTCCAGGTCACTGCGCTGGCCAGCTGTTGGGAAAGGAACAGGACCTAAGCCAGACCCCTTTCTCCTTTCCTACAGCCAAGGCTCTGTCTTTCAGCTCTGACATTTAGGATCTTTCTATCTCTAGGCACTGAAGCCCCAATTGAATTATGCTTCTGACCAACTGGCTATAGATTTGAGGTTCCAGTGACTCCCACCTTGGGTTCAATTAATTTGCTAGGGCAGCTAATCAAACTCAGAGAAACATTTCACTTACTAGATTACCAGCTGAGTGTAAAAAGATGTGACTCAGGAACAGCCAGGTGGAAGAGATGCAGAGGGCAAGATATGAGAAAAGGACATGGAGCCTACATGCTCTCTCTGGGCACCACTCTCCCTACATTTCCACGTGTTCACCAACCTGGAGGTTCTCTAAACCCCATCCTTTTGGGGTTTTATGCAGGCTTCATTACATAGGCATGAGTGATTAAATTATTGATCACTGGTGATTGATTCAATCTGCAGCAGCCCCTTCCCCCTTCCCAGAGGTGAAGGTGGGACTGCAAGATCCAACCCTCTAATCACAAAGTTGATTAGCAACCAGCCCCCATCCAGAGGTGCTTTCCAAAAGCCACCTCATAAACATGACAAAAGATACCTTGATTGCTCTCCTCACTTGATAAATTCCGAAGATCACATATATTTCTTATAAATCACAGTATCACAGATGGTAAAGTACATATCAGTTTTTGTGTCTGCCTAGAATTAATCTTCTCTCCTTCCAGTAAGAGAACCCTGATAGCCCTTTGGGGAACAACTATCCCTGACTCCATCCCTGAAGTTCAGATTGGGAGCTGACTCTACCCTCAAACCGCAAAGTTGTAGAGATAGCGAAATAGTGGACAATCAGAGTTAGGGTAGCTGGTTCAGTGACGAGCAGGGGACCCAGATCAGGCCAACCAGAGCCCGCCTTAGGACATTTGCTGGAACCACTAGGAAAGAAATACTCTGCTAGAGTTGCTAAGCCAGAACAATGTAAGCCTGGAAGCATGTGGCATGACTGCCCTAACATGAGAGAGCCTTACCTGAAATGGATGTCAATGCAAAGCAAAGCAAAGTGAAGATATAGCAAGAGAGAGAGGCATGGGTTTCTGACATTATCTGAGCCTGGATTCTGCCAGGCCTGAAATAAGGATCTACCCATTGGGACTTTTCAATTATATAAGCTATTCAAAATTAAACACTCTCACACACACACTTTTTGCTTAAGCCACTTTAAATATGGTTTCCTCTTATTTCCAACCATAACGATCCCAATTATATAAATGTCTTTAATTTAGTGAACTACAGAGGAGATTCTTCAACCTTCTAAGGTAACATCACTCAGGCTCTCAGGTAATAACCTAAACCCTTCCCTCCCATAAACAAACATTTTCTTTTGCCCATTTGAAGGAAAAGGGAAAGTGGTAGACAGCAGTGGCTGCCCTCCACCACTCATACCACTGGGACTTTATCTACTTGAAGCCTGATTTCTCTCTTTTCTCTTTATTGACTAAAGCAACCCAATCTTTTCCTTTCAAAGGAAATCTATACTTATTTACTTGTTTCCTGTTGCAAAAACTTTCTCTTGAATATTCCTTTTTCTTCCCTCATGCAAGATATTTTTGGATGTAGAATTTAGTTAGAAGGTTTATCATAGGACATTCCAGTATAGCCCTATTTGATCAACAAGAAAAGAGAGGGTGAATGGTAAGCCTGACATCATTAATGGCTGAGTCTCTGACTTCCGGGTCTGTGCCCTCCCTTCACCCCCTAATATTTCAACAGATGTCAATTCCTTGCAATGACCTTGCACACAAAGGTATTTATGGGCTGATTTAAACACTGAGACTTAATCAAAATGCCCTTGAAGAAAGAGCACTGCAACCTTGTGTTCTGGTCCCAGCTCTGTGACCTTGGGAATGTCATTTAATCACTCAAGAGTTATTTCTTCATTAATAAAATCAGAGGCTGGACTAAAAGGATCATAAAATGTCGCAAGTTTAATGACCCTAAAGCAGATTGTGGGCAGAGAGAAAAAGCTGAGTGCTGAATCAGCACCACATGGGAATAA
The DNA here is from genome assembly GCF_004348235.1 of Phoca vitulina. Lineage (NCBI taxonomy): Eukaryota > Metazoa > Chordata > Mammalia > Carnivora > Phocidae > Phoca > Phoca vitulina. The sequence goes on from NW_022589704.1 coordinate 95,097,334, forward strand.
AAATTCATTCCAATTCTGGATTCTGAAGGTAAGCATCTTCAGGAAGATGCAGGAAAAGAAGGAATCGAGAGCCCTGAAAAATCATGTACTACAAACATGACTTTCTTTTTTTTCCTTACATGAAGCCCTTGGTGCCTTCCTATTTGCCTTTTAAAATCTTTTTAAAACTCAAGTACACTGGGTTGATCATTGGAGTTTGCCCAATTTGCCTAGGATGACCCTGACTTAAAATACTTGTTGCACCTTAGTTATCATTAACTCCCCGATTTTACTCTCACAATTGTCCGAAAATCAGCAGGGGACTCAGAGAGAATGTATAAAGCATTCCTATAAAACAACAAGAAAAAAGCAGATCCAGTAGGAAAAGAAAAAGGGCAAAAGACTTGAACAGGCACTTCACAAACAGAACCATCCAAATGGCCAATAAACGAATGCAAAGGTGTTCCACATTATGAATCATTAGAGAAATGCCAATTAAAACAACAGTGTGATATTACCACACAGTCAACAGAATGGCTAAAATGAAAATACACAGAATAAAAAACAAAACAAAATAAAACATGTATAGGCAAGGCTATGGTGCAACCGTAACCCTTATACATTGCTGGTGGGACTAAAACTTGGAACTATTGTGGAAAGCTAGTGGACAGTCTCTCCTAAGGCTGCATGTATGCATTCCCTATGACCTAGGGACTCCGCTCCTAGGTATACAGCAAGAGAAATGCATGATATACCAATACTTGAAGACATGTACAAGAATGTTCAGAGCAATTGGTCTATGATGGTCCCCAACTGGAAACTACACAACAGCTCATCAATGGCAGAATGTATAGATAAACTGTGGAATATTCACACTACAGACAGCACTGAGGATCAGCAGAATACAAACACACCCTACAATATGGATGAATCTCACAAACAATGTTGAGTCAAGAAGACAGACACAAAAGATTACATAATATAAGATTTTGTATATACAAAGTACAAAAATAGGAAAAGCTTACCTATGGTATTAGAAGTCAGGATAATGGTTACCCTTGGGGGGATAAGTGCAAGGGGACAAGGGGAGGTTTAGGGTACTGGTAATGCTCTATTTCTAAATCGGGTTATGTTAATGTGTTCAAGCGGTAAACTTATAATATATGTACCTTTTGGTATGCATGTTATACTTCGATGGAAAACCCAAATATTTTTTTTAAAGTACTCCAGCATGAACAATAAATGTCACAGATACTGTTATAGGCTGAATTGTGTCCCCCTCACAAATTCCTTGTTGAAGTCCTACCCCCCATTACCTCAGAATGGGACTGCATTTGGAGACAGAGTTGTTAAAGAGATAATTAAGTTAAAATGGGGCCATTACAGTGGGCCCTCATCCCCTATGACCAGGTATCCTTATAGGACACAGACAACACAAACAGAGGGACAACCATGTGAGGACATAGTGAGATGGTGGCCCTCTGCAGGCCAAAGAGAGAGGCCTCAGGAAAAACCAAACCTGGTTTCCTCTTGATCTTGGACTTCTAGCCTCTAGAATAAGAAGGAAAATCAAATTAAGCCACCCCAGTCTGTGGTATTTTGTTACGGCCACATGAGCTGACTGGGACAGTCACCCTGGTTCGTTGTGGCCTCCTCTTATACAGAATACTGAGATATAAGCACTCCCGTGGGAGGTAACAGAGGCTTGGGCCGCACAAGTGGAAGGGACGTGGTGGATCGGGGTGGGAGACTGCTCCTCTTCCCCCGCATCAGCTGCAGGCTGCTCCTGGCTTTTCCATCATTCCAGAGCCTTCTCTGGCTAAAGAAAAAGGGAGCAAGCCACTTCCTAAGGTAATTCTGCTGGCAGTCACAATAGTCAGAGCTCCAGGATTTTTGCTTGAATGGTTACAGAAATTTTTACGGCTAGAAGAGACAACAGGTGCTCTCATCCAGCTTTCTGGATGAGAATGAATGAGGAAATGAGCAAAGGTCAGAGAAGTTAGGAAGCTTGCCCAAAGTCACACAGCTAGTTAATGGTAGATCCAGGGCTAAATCTGCTCCCACACTCTGATTTCCAGGTCAGGGCTTATGCACGGAATCATTTCACCTACCTGTCTTTGGAGGATGGGATGAGCAAGAGGTGGGGAAGGAAGGGTTTAGCTTCCTTCCTAAGCTTTAACTTTGTCCCTGCCTTTTAAAGCTGCACATACACAAGCTTATCATCCTCATGTCCCCCTACTCTTCCTTCTCCCACCATTCCCTCTCCACTCTTCCCTCAGTCCCCCCTCAGGATTTCCTGGAAGTGTCTGAAATCTAGAGTCCAGGGTTCTGGGTTCTTCCATCTGTATGGCTTCAGGCACACCACTGAAACTCTGTACGGAGGGTTCTTCATCTGCCTAATGGGCACCTGCTGCCGTCTGAGTGGCTGGGCAAGTCTTTCCAAAAACTCTCCCCTACCAGGGACAAGGGGGTCAGTGAGCATGAACAGAGGTGTGTAGAGTGGCCCTTTCAATGCATATCCCCCTTTCACTTCCAGCCTGAGCTCTGTGATGGGGCTTCACCAATACTAGCACTCACAGAAGGGGCTGGAAACAGACAAGCAGCCTTCTTACTTAGGATGAGGGAACTAAAAGGCCACGATGGATTGACTTGTCCAAGGCCCAGCTCTGGGGCTTTATAAACTCAATCATCACAATAACCTTGGAAGTTGGGCATCATTCAACCCACTTGATAGACAACAGACTTGTCCAAAAACACCAGCTAGATGGGCCAGGACCAGGGTTTAATCCTGCCTCCACCATACTCACCAATCTCCTGCACCCCAACTGCCCTGCTCCCTGATTTGCAACTTGGCAAGGAATAGTATAGATGAGCCATGTGCCCAGGACTACAGGTGGTAAGAGATCTCTCAGGCACTGCTTGTCCCACAAAGATCTGGCAGTAGTGATGACAAAACAGCCTCCTTTGGATGAATCAATTGGAAAACAAAGCAGTACTTATCACAGATCAGAATGTGCTGCTGACCCGCTCCGCTTGTCCTGCTCAGACCTTGGGCACTGGCAGCTCTAGACACCAGCACAGGGAGCCGTGAGCTCTAAGTCACGGACATCTGCGGCAAGCCAATGACACTCTTCTCTCCCTGTTAATGTGCTCTTTGAGAGACACTTCAGTAATGAGCTAAGGGAATTCACCCGAGCTCAGGGACCAGCTTTCAGCTGGCCAGCTCTGGACATGTGGCAGGAACTTGGAAATCTTCCAGGGGTGGCTCAGAGAGGGGCTCTCAGGGCTGGGGCGGGGGCCAGGTAACAGCTGTGGCCAAAGGAAAACCAATGAAGAAGAAGAGATGCATAGTAGGCTTTTCTAGATTTCTCTGGGGAGTGGACATATCAAAAATGCAAAGGCTGTGGTTTGATGAGTTAAATAGGACCCACCGGTGACAGAGAAATAAAGAGGAAAAGATGGGGTGATGGCAAGTGTCTTGGCACAAGCAAATAATGCAGACTGTCTCCAAGAGACACTGGAGGGTGGGCGTGGAAGACTTGCTACAGAAGCAGGAATCCCCCTTCTAGACCTTCCCTGTCTGATGTAGAGTAACTGATCCTGTCCTGGGGGAAGAGGCGGGGTGGGGGAGAAACTTGGGGGTTCCCCAAGTGGTGAGGCCTGGGTGCTAGGGGGCAGTGTTTACAGCAAGCCTGGGGACAGCATGGTCTCTAAGCTCCAGGAAACTGCAGCGGAGAAAGGGACATGGGGACAGCAGGGGGAGATGCTTCAGTGGGTTGTTAAAGGCCCCCTACCGTCCCCGGGGCGTCCCTTGCATGACTGTGTCATAGACTAAATGGTGTTCAGAAGCCCTGGCACAGAGCATCCTGGGAAAACCACCCATGCAAAAGGCTTACTCATCTGAGGCCCTAAGCTGGTATCTTGGGACCAAATGTATGGGGAGCGGGGGCCTGCTGATGCCCCACAACCCACTTAGTATGCTTCTCAGGTAGGGAGTGGGCTCTGCATGCCCCTTGCTCCGGGATGGTCCGCGCCCCTCCCGGGGGCCCCAGCCTGGGGCCAGCCCCCATCGTCCAGCAGCCTTGATTCCCCTGGGTTCCTTGGCACCCACACAAGCAGTTGCTATGTACTTAGCACTTCTTTACTCTTTGTCCCCACTTAGTCATAATAGAAGCTGTGTTCTCAATCTATTGTCACATTTATGATCCAGAAAGCCCTCATTTCCTGCAATAATCTTAAGTGACAATTCAAGGCTAAATGTACTTTAATGTTTTGTAATGCTTCTAAAGCAACATCTCAAAATTATAATACAGCCCCTGAAATTACTAGTCTGAATGAAAGGGGAGGCCCGAAAACTAAATGAAAATCTAGCAAATTGATCTAAGCTGAAATGATGAGGTTCACTACGTTCCAGTGATGTCAGTGTGAGAATGCTGGGGTGACCTTTGCTAGGTGGCCAGATGGCCTGGCTGGTGGAGCAGACATTTAACTTAAGGAAGGTGGGAAAAAAAAGGCATTCAGGCGCTATTAATCAGGGAGGAGACAGCCAGAATCTTCTCATCTGGCTTTTCTCAGGGTGGGGAAAAGGAGGGGCACATCTTGGGGGGAAGAGGAGCAACTCCCTAAACCAAGGAGCGGAGTTTTAGAGAAGAACCACAGCAGGGGAGTAGAGAGAGGGCGGGCAGCACTGAGCCAGAGAGAACCTACTTCCTATGTCTAGAGGTGGTTCTCTACTAATTCCATTCATTTCATTCGGTCAAGCTTACTCTATGCCTGATTTATTTCCAGCGTTACTCCTACATAACAGAGGAGGACCCTGAGGCTCAGAGAGATTAAAAGATTTGTGCAAGTCCACAGAGAAAGCTGTGTGGCCTGTGTTTGAACTCTGATCGAAGTTCAAAGCTTATGCTCTTCTTTTACAGTAAAGAAAATCTGACTCTTTAAGAAGTAATTATGTATAAAAAGACTCATTAAAAATAGTAATAACCCAAAGAACAAATTAAAAGATAAACTGGGGAAAATATTTCCTATACACATGGCAAACAAATGCCTAATTTACCCAATATAAAAAGAGCTCTTAGAAATCAATAGGGACAGAGGAATAGTCCAAAAGAAAATTAGACAAAGACTGTGAATAAGCAATACCAACAGCAATAAACATATCAAAAAAATAATTAACTTTACCAATCTATGAAGGAAATGTAAATCAAAGCAGCAATTAAGTCTCATTTGCAACTTCACAAAGGTTTGAAAGATTGGTAATACACAGTGTTAGCTTTAGGTAACGAAGTATGGAGGGGGCATTCTCATTCACTGTTTAAAGAGAAAATCTGCTTTGCCCCCTTGGAGGCAACTTTGTAGTATCCTCCAAAATCCAAAGGTACATACTAGCTTCCCCACGAACTCCATCTCTAAGACTCCAAGCCAGAAAAATACTTACTCAAATGTCCAAGTCTTTTAGTACAAGGAAGTTCACTGCCAGAAAATATTACAACCCAAATATCCAGCAACAGGGGTATAATAATTATGGCCCATAATGGGCTTAATAATTAAAAAATTAATAATTATGGCCCATCTACAAGTAGCTGTCAAGCCAATTCTGTATGCACAGAAATGGACCAAGACCACATTACACTGTTAAGTAGAAAAAAAGAATCCACAAAACATATGCATAGTTTGTGCTACTGGGAAAAGAGAAATGTGTCTGGCTAGATATGCATCTGTGCATTTGTCTTTGTATACGGAAACCTCTGGAAGAAGGGGCATCAGGCTCCACAGTGGACACCACTGAGCAGTAGACTCCAAAGAGGAAAAAAGAGTTTCAAATTCCACTTTATGTACTTCAGTTTGCTTTGATTCTTTAAAATCATTTTATTGAGACAAATGTTCATTCTCTGGGAAGGTGGTAAAAGCAGCCTGAAGTTTATGCATGGTACCACCGGAACACAGCAGAGAAGCCCTAAAGCAAGCCCTCTCTCTGCCTGCAAGGAGCTCATAATGGATCAGAGGTGGACTTGTATTCAGAGACAAACAACTGTACAACAGGAGAGCCCACAAAACTGGAAGAAGACCCATGACAAGAGAGAACCACTGCATTTCGCAGAAAGTAAGAGGGAAAGTGAAAAGCTGAAAAGAGTTTCTTAGAGAGGTGATGCTCAAAGGGCCTTGAGGCAGAAGCAGGCTTTTGCTGGTTGAAAAGGAAGAAAAAGGTATCCAGGAGGGGAGAACACAAGCAAGGCACTGAATGTCAAGTGACATTTCATTGAGCAAAGCCAAGGGGACATCTCATTCTTTGGTCTAGGCCTGGGCTAAAAATATCCGAGTTTAGCCAGCCCTAATGAGGGCAGGCCTGCTGCCGGGCAGAGAGGAGGTACAGACAGATGGGCTGAGCAGAGAGAAGGTGGCCCCCTTGCTGAAGGAATCCATGGAGACTCAGCTTGGCCCACCATCACCTGCTATGGCCATGCTTAAAGCCTGCTGTGAACAATTCAAACTGCAGAGTGGGGCTGCTCCGACCTTCCCTTTGTATTACCTCCAGAATCTCCTCTTCACACTCCTTTCTTGAGCCCCTGGCCTCCCCCTACACTCAAATCCCTGCCACTGAAAAACTCAACGGCTTTATCTTGTGTGGTCGCAGATGCCATCTTGGGCATGAATGCTAGGGTGTCCAACAAACCTGGGCCAAATTCTCACTCTTCTTCTTCCTACTTAGGCAAAGAACAACCTCTTCTCGCTCATTTTCTCATCCACAAAACTGGGTAACACTACTGAACTCACACAGTTGTTGGGGGAATAAATAATCAAGAGAGGACCTTGCCCAGAATCTAGCCTATACCAAACTCTCAACAAATAGCTCTCTTATGGGGGTGGGGGGGGAGGAAGAGCAGATAAGGACTCAGGAAATCTTCCAGGGTTCAGTAGAAAGATCACAGGGAAGGTTTTCTGCATTCCTGTCAATCTCACCAGGATTACTTAATCTGCATTGAAAGAATACTTGCTTAAAACCTTTGGGCCCAGACCAGGGCTAGAAAAGGGGTGAGGTAAGAAAGGTGCCTAGGGCAAAAAATTTAAGGAGGCACACTCACTCTCAGGGCAGTTTAAGTGCAGAGTCAGCACCTGGGAGTGAGTGTCTCCTTAAATTTTCCTTCCTAGGTGCCCAGCTTGTCTTACCCTACTTCGATCCAGGTCAAAACAGTGGCTTCTAAATGAACTTCTAAAAAGCAGGGCTTGAGTTAAATAGTGAGACTGCTTCAGGGAGAAGCAAGCAACTGCTGGCCCTGCCTGGAAAGACATGCTTATTTAGGGGTGAGAGGAGAGGTGGGTGAGTATGGTTATAATGAGTGACTTAGCAAGCCTGGAGTAAGAGTTCCTATCTACAAGGCCCAGATCTCCCATTAATTGGCCCTGCCCCCTTCTCTACAATTCTCTAGTCAGCTGGTATTAACACATCCCAGGCCTTACTCTCTCCAATAAAGCACAGGCTGTGTCAGGAGCTATCCTGCTGCCTGACTTATCTCAGTGGGGTAGCACTGAGTTTTTAGATGAGAAGGCAATGTTCAATGATGCCTTCTAGAAAGGCATGCAAGTTGAAAGTAACACCAAAGAAGTGGCAGGGCTCCAGGTGAGACTGAAGGAAGGAAAGTCACCTACCCTGTAGGAGATGAAGTATTCTGGAGAAGCACCCTGCAGAGCTTTATTCTGTTTTTCAAATGTGTGCAATGAAGGTCTCTGGGTTGTGAGCTTATGGTTGAGTTATCACAGTTCCTGATGACAGATCATGAAAAATAGGTTTTTCCCAGGCTCTTTTCAGGTCCCTGCAGATATGATTAAATCCATGGGGTCTGAAAACTTAAGAATTCACCTCTCAGATTTTTACACAGCAAAGCAACAAGACTAGGGTGAAGAGAGGGGTAGACAAGGAGAACCAGGAAGGGAAGAAATGCATGGGTCCAGGGAAAGGTCCCAAGATAGAAAGCAAACTTTAACTCTGGAGAATGACAAAGGTTTTTTAAAATTAAGACAAGTAGTATTGATTCTTGGAACATGAAAAATATCTAGCCTGAGTGTTCTGGAGTTCCTGTTGTTTAAGATGAAGATTTAAGGGATGCCTGGGTGGCTCAGTCAGTTAAGCGTTTGTCTTTGGCTCAGGTCATGATTCTAGGGCCCTGGGATTGAGCCCCTCATCAGGCTCCCTGCTCTGCGGGGAGCCTGCTTCTCCCCTGTCCCTCTGCCTGCCGCTCTGCCTGCTTCTGTGCGCGTGCGCTGTCAAATAATGTCAAATAAATAAATAAATCTTAAAAAAACAAAAAAGATGATGATTTAAGAAAGCCACCCAGAACACTGCAATTCCGGATGGGTGGAGAGAAATGTGAGCATTGACATCAAGAGGGGCTTCAGGGCAAAGGAAAATTCACACTGAACTAATGAGCTCAGGCTTTAGGCTTATAATTCTGAAGTACAAGTAACATAAATTGCTACCCAAGTCATTCTGTATGGACCTCAGTTTCATATAGCGAGGGCCACTCATCCACCAATTCATTCATTTACTCATTCACTTTCTCACACCTCTGTTAGGTATCTAAAAAGAGGTGGACACTGTGTGAAACACTGGAGATACAAGCATAAAAGATTTTTGTCCTGAGGACATCATGGTCTGGTGGAGAAGAGGGATAACTCAACAACTTCCATAGACCCTGATACTGATGAGAGCCATGCTTTAGTATCCAGGAGGAGGAGGAGCAGGAAGAAGACAAGGATTAAGATAAGGATGATGATAAGCTAACATATATGCAATGCTTATGATATTCCACACAATGTACTAAGTGGTGGTGATATAGCAATAAACAGTGTAGAGCCTCTGCCCCTGAAGGACTTATATATAGTTCAGCAGAGGAGACAAACTCACAAACAAGCAATTTCAGCCTAGTCTCTTAAGGGCTGTGCTCTATCACCTCAGATGATGGGCAATTCCCACTCCCTACACCCAGTCTCAGAAGGACCAATCAAGTCTTCCTAGAGAAGGAAGAGTTTGAGCTGAGACCTGAAGGGTACATGAGTTTTATCCAAGCAAAATCAAAATAGGGAGGGTTTTCTGGGTGGATGTAACAGCACCTAGCTAATCTTGATGTACAATAGAGAACTTAAAGTTTTACAGACATGTTTGTTACTCTTGCACAAATGTCTATTTGGAGCATGACAAAGCTATAGCAGGTAGCCAATGCAACAAGAAGTAAAAACGATTGAAGAGGAAGAAATAAAAGTCTCATTATTCACAGACTACATGACCATATACAGAAAATCCAAAAGCTTCTATGGAGAAACTGTTCAGATTAGTAAATGAATTTCATAAAGTCCCTGCATACAAAGTCAACTTTAAAATGGTACAGTAGCATTTCAAAAAACTGGATATCCAGAAATAATTTTTTTTTAAATATTGGTAAGACCTCTACACTGAAAACTTTAAAATACGAATGAAAGAAATTAAAGAAGGCCTAAATAAATATGTGTGTATACCATGTTCATGGATTGGGAAACTCAATGTTATAAAGACATAAATTCCTTCCAAATCAATTTGAGATCAAAATCCCAGCAGGTATTTTGTAGATATTTACAAGTTGATTCTAAAATATATATAGAAATGCAAGAAGCTAAGAATAGCCAAGGTAATCTTGAAGATAAGGAAGATAAAGGACTTACATTACCAGATATTGTGACCTATTATAAAGTGTTAATACTTAAAACAGCTTGATATTAGTACATGCACAGAGAAGCTGACCAACAAAACAGAAAAGATCCAGAAATATTCTTACACATATATGGTCACCTGATTCATGATAAAGTAACATTTCAGAACAGTAGATAAAGAATGGACTTTTTAATACGTGAGGCTTGATCTATTAGATCTTCAAATAGCAAAGATAAATCTTGTGCCTAACTTGCAACCATACACAAAAATCAATTCCAGAACAATTGCTGATCCAAGTGAAAGATGTTTTTAGAAGGAAGCATAGAAGTACCTCAAGGCCTGGCGCAAGCAAAGATTTCTTTGCACAAACTGAATGAAATGGGATCTGATTAAAACCACAGGGTCAGATAATTAAAAATGTACCTCTCGTGTCAAGAGAGGTACCAAGACTTGTCGGGAGTCCAAGGAGCAGGAACAAGGGAGGAAAGAGATGCATGGGTCTAGGAGAAGTTCCTGAGATGGAGAGAAAACTCTTTCATTTCTAGTAAGGAAAGAAAGCTGAGGAATGTGAAGAAGATGTTTGAGTCTGGTGTCTTAAAGCAAAAAAAAAATGATCTGGCCTGAGCTCCTGTAGTTTATCATGGTGATTTAGGGAGGTCAATGCTGGACATTGCAACACTGGATAGATATAAAGAGGCACTAGAGCAACCATGAGCTGGATGAGCTTCTGGGCAAAGGAAATGAACACTGAACTCATGTATCTGCTTGCCTTTAGGCTGATAATTCTACAATATAAGTATGCATGTAGACAAAAAGCCCAGTTTGGGTCATAAGGGCATTCAATTGATTCAGCATGATAAAAGATAATGCCTCGAATTAAACACTTCACTAAGTGCCCCTGAGGAAGGAAGATAGAAGATGTTGACTACATGTAGATATCCACAGAAGGAAATTACTTTAAAACAAATCAAGTCAAATTCAGTAGTTGACACTGTATAATTTGGGTCCCACATGCTGAGGGCACAGGGAGTCAGGGTGTCCTGAGGATAGAGGGACATTGTCAGATCAAGTTTCTTAGAGGAGGGGTGCTCTCAGCCATGTCTTGGAAGAAGTTCCTGTTTTGCAAATCAGTACAGTAGGTCTTCAAGCAGGCTTCAGAGCAATTTCCCCAAGGAAAATTGGTCTTAACAACCAAAAGAGATGGATGAAGAAACTTCACTGACCCAAGGGGAGACATGCAAATGACTTCATCTCTCCCCAGTGTTCTGAGGCTACTAATTTCTCACCTAAACTCGCACTTGCTCTGTTACTTGAAATAAAAACTAAATCAAGTGATAGACTGCTTCTAGAAGACAGCAAAGGGGAAAGAGTGAGTTACTTTACCTGAGTTACTCTCAACTTGCCAACTTGGCCATTCGTCTTCACCACCTGGCATGTGGGAAATCTTTGAGAGCCAAGTAAAAGATGCCGAATAAATCTAGAAGCCAGTCCTTCTGCGACTCTTCAGGCTGCCAGAAAAGAAAAATCACAGGATGCAGCCACCAGTGGAGCAAGCTGAAAGTGACAGATTTTCCTGCGCTATGTTCTCCCGTAAGGAATTAAGAAGAGACACTTTGCCCTGACTTTGAACACAGGAAGTTGGGTGCTTCAAAATCTTGCAGACTGTACTGTGGTGAAGTAAATAGGATGGCAGACACTGCTAACCGGTCCTCAAGGGGCTACATTTCTCAGCCTCCCTAGAGGTCAGGCAGGGCCATGTGATCTAGCCAATGAAATGAAAGCAGAGGTCATCGAATCTCCTCCAGTCCTGGCCCTGGAAGGTTCCCACATTTAGTATTCCACACTCTTTCCCCTTCTGTCGTCCTAATTCAGTTGAGCTCAATGACTTTGGGAGCCATGTGTTGACTATGGCAGACTCCCAAGCCAGAAGGATCATCACCTGGGGAGCCTACTAACAGGAACAACCACTTTGGGTTTTACATGAGGGAGAAATAAATTTCGATCTAGCCATGATACATTTTGGAGTTGTTTGTTACAGCAGTTAATGTTTTCTTAATTGATACAGAATGTTCCTGCATGATGACTAGGTCTAGAACATCTGGGTGATTTGACAGCTTTGGTATGGAAGCCAAGGCCATTCTGGACTGTTAACATGGAACAAAAGAAAAGAATAAACCACAAGGAGCACATAAGCATTTAGAGTCTCCGGACCTGACAGAGGGTCTGTGACCAAAAGGGTGAAGTTTTCCCATTCATTAAACAGTCCAGTGAATGAGGGAGGCAGGTAACCAGATCATTACCAGGAATGCGTTCAGAGTCACAGTAAATTCAACTCATAGTCTTGCAAAATAAGGAAAGGCTTTTCAGGCAAGAGATGTTTGAAATTAGTCTTGAAGAATGAATAAGCAGGGACCAGGTAGAGATGAGAGAGGAACAGAGGAAGGGATGGAGCTATAGAACAAGGAAACAGAACCCAGCAGAGTGGTTTTGAGGGTGTCCCTGCCAGATCGAGAACAGAGGGTACATTAGCAGAGAGTAGCAGCAGGGCCCCAGCTAGGAGGGGGCTGCAGAGAGTCTGACCTAGAATGAGGGGAACAAGTAAAATCACTATAAGGAGCCCAGAGCTGGCTCACATTCAATGCCCCAGGAGCGCTCCCTGCTGGAGGGAGGCTGCAAGGGGCAGGCTGAACCCACCAGACAAGCCATCTAGAATAGTGATTAAGAATACTGATTTAGAAGTTAAACTGAACCCAGGTTCCAAATCCAGTTGCACCCCTTGATCCCTAACTACAGGATTTTATACAAGTGACTTCACCTCTCTAAGCTCTTTTCCCATCTGTAACAACCAGGAGACTACCATTGTTCTCAAAGCTTTCCATGAGCTAATATCCATGAAGCCCATAGCACAGTGCTCGGCACATACTAAGTGCTCAGTGAAGAGTGGCTCTTAGTGTCCTGACCAGAGAAAGTGCTTGGCCTGACAAACTGGGGGAGGGATGCAGCTAACAATGAGGAAAAAGGAACCCCTCCCCTTGCACCTCCATTCCGATCATCTGGGCAGAGGACAGCACATCTGACCTCAAATCCACTACTCTGTGCCCTCACAGCCGAATTTCAAATAAAGCATCCCAGGCACCTTTGTACCGTGCGGCACACTGGGGGGAAAAAAATCCTCTCTTGGCTCCCTAAACAACAGCACCCCCTGCCCTTGCTTATTTGTCTCTCCACCTGTTTATTTATTGTCAAGGTCTATTTGGCCCCTTGACGCTGACAGGCCTCCTGAAATACTGCTGAGAGATCAATCAGGAAAACCCAGGTCTGCACCGCCGCGCTCAGTAACGAGCTACCCCATGCGGGGAAAATGCCATCTCAAGTGTCCATCGATCCCACCCTCTCCCCTCCGGCACCGCCCCAGCTGCGCAGCTGACCCCCGACGCTCCCGCACCCCAGCAGGGGCTCCGGGGCAGCCGAGTGGCTGGTCCCGCTGCGTGCATGCCGGGCGGGTTTTCCGGTGGGAGGCGTGCCAAGGAGCGGTGGTCATTTGTACCAGCTTAGGCGGTAGCCCGCGTGCTTGACTGACAGCCGGAGACAGGACTGCTCGGCAGGCTGGCGTGTGAACCGTAAACAGCCCTTTGACAGATGACAGGATCTTCTAGAGCTGCGGCAAAACAGTGGGACAGAGACCTACACAGGAGAGATCCTGACTGCAAGGAGCTGACGAAATTGGGCCTGGAAATGATAGAAGCCTGGAGACCCTGTGTTCAGAAGACGAGAGCGGGGGCTCCCTGTGTGAGAGGCGGGACATGTGTGGCTCACGCAGTGAATCTGTGCAACAATTTAACGGGTCTAACTGGGGCCCCCAACACGCCCCAACTCTGCTGCCCACTTGCAGAAACTGATTTCAAGCAGGGGTTTCATTGTTGTCCTTATTAGTTTTATTTTCAGCAGGTGATTATACTTAAACTCAACTGCCTCCTTGTCAGCAAGTGACTTTTACTTCTTTTTAAGTGGTGGGCATGATTTTTCTCTTAAATGGGTGATCTTGGGGGGAGGGCAGGGGAAGATTTAATTGCATGGAACTGTATATCCTATTTCTCCTCTCTGGAGATTTCATTATAGGCCTAAAACCAGAGAATTGCTCTGCCACCTCTCGCCTTCTCTTCCAGCTATTTTGGGGTTTTAATAATTATTCATTAATTGCACACTATGATAAGATCCTCACTGTTTTGAAACATTCTCCCTCTGGCCTCCATACGATTAAAGACCCTGATTGCCTGCCAAGAGCGTAAAATTAAAAATCAAAGCACTACCTCTGAAAGGTTTAATACATGCCATATTGAAAGAGTTTTTGCAGCTTACAGCCATTTTATTCTATCAGCAGCTCGAGGGAAAGTGCAACTCCATGTTGAAATTGTTCTCCTTTGAAACATAAGTCAACAGGACCAGCATTGGGGGAATTTTTCTCACAGCTGTTATCTCCTTCGGATGAGCGGCTTGTTTCCCCAGATAAAATTTGCCCCTTGCTGATGTCAGACCTCAAGGATAACTTTAGACTGCAGGAGAGAACCTGCCTCAAGGTTCTCTAAATTATAGACAAGCATCATTTTAAAAGGGCACATTCCACTCAGACTGGCCCCAGAGGCAATTAGAAATAGAATCACACATTTTCCTGCAAAGCCTAAAGCAACCCTGCCTACTCCTCTCACTCTGACTCTGTGTTTCTTCCTCCTTCCGGGCTGAGCAAGAGATTGACTTTCTGGTCAACCCAATAAATTTTACATAGGGGTTCATTCAACATAGGAGGAATGAATGAAGAATGAATGAATGAATACAGAAACAGCAAAGGACAGGAAAAGGACAAGCCAGAATTTCTAAACAAAACGAAACAGCTAACATCTTGCAAATTTTGCAATTACTGTCACCTACTAAAATCTACAGCCCAGAGCAAGCCAATACTTGAGAAACAAAATAAGACCCAAATCATGTTTGCATGCACACACTCTTTGCTTCCTTTTCATGCTCCTCATGGAAGCTCTCATCCATATTACCCCCAGCCTTTCAATAGCTTTCTCAGATAAGGAGTTGGTAGAGAAAATTATACAGGCAGATCAGAGCAAGATCCCACTGAACTGTGTGTCCCTGATGGTGGCACACCATTGCCTTGGGAAGGGAGTGGTGGCATCCTCTGTCCTTGGGCCCCACCCCTGTATTCACCCCCCAAAGGACATTCTGGGATTCCAGAAGGAAAGTTGGGGCTCCAAGATCCCAAGAGTGACTTCATGGCTCAACAGGATTATTTTGGCTGACCAGAGAGGACAGACAGGAGGAGAGAGAAAATAGTCCAGATTTTAAGAATAGATATTGGGCATCCACTAAATACTTTTTATTAAATTTCAACTGTTCCAACCTTCCATTGCTTCCTCTACCAATAGAAAACACTAAAAAAATCTACCACCTGAGACCCCTAAGATCTAACACCACGCAAACTCTCTACTGGCCAACACAAATCCTCTACTCCAAACAGAGTTTATTGAACTCTGACAAGCATGGCTTTGATCTGGGAATTTGCTCATAGCTCTTCTACTGTAAGTATCTTTCTTTCTTGCCTCAACCACTCCATTTTGCCCTTGCTTCCAAGAGAGGCTCAAGTCTTCTCTCCTCTAAGAGGCTTTCCTGGTCAAAATCAGGGTACAGCCTAGCTGTCAATGGTCTGTTTCTTCAAGAAAGGGGTAAGTATCCAGGTCTTAGGAGTTCCAGGCACTCCTCACATTGAACAGCATGACAGGTGGGCTTCAAGAGTAGCTGCCAACCAATAGTCCACTGTGAACTTTGTCATCATGTCTTCATTTTGGAAATCCTGAGTGGTAGGCACACCCTGCTGGCTCAGGAAGGACGTCAAACACTTGTGAATGTGGGAGATCAAATGGATTATGCACATTTTGGGACTCAATTTAGGTTCTGTATGGTAAAACTAAAAAGGTTCTATTGTAATTGCCTTTTGCTGCATAACCCATCCCAAAACTTGGTGACTTAAAATGAAAACCATTTTAACATATCCCATAATTCTCTGAATGGACTGGGCTTGGCTGGGTGGTTCTTCTGTTTCACATGATGGAGATTGGGGCTACATTCATCTGGGAGCTGGAATGGACTAGAATATTCCAGATAGCTATCTTTCACATCTTGAGGGGATGGCTGGAAGGCTGAGCTCAGCTAGGACCTTGGAATGGTAGGATGCTCTCTATATCCATGTAGTCCCAGGACCTCCCTCTCTCCACAAGGCCTATCAACACAGCCTCTCCCACTGGTCTCTTCCACAGGGTAGCCAGATGTCTTATATGGTTTCTTAGGGCTCCCTAAAAGCAGACAAGGAAGGTGCCAAACTCCCTTAAGGCAAAGTCCAAGACTGACATGGTGTCATTTCTGCTACATTCACAGTTGGTTGAAAGCATGTGACCAGCCCAGCCCTTATTTGCGAAGGAGGGGACCCTACAAGGGCATGGCAACTGTAACTGGAAATACCTATGATTTCTATAGATGACAGAGTGGCAGGTACTGGTACTACAACTGTGGTGTGTTAACCTACATCGTAAGTGAGGGAACACAAGTGAGTGCTACATCTCCATTAGAAATTGATGAAATTAAAGATATGATATTCTTCTATTCTATCCAAGTTCACGAACCACCAAAATTCTGTCTCATGATCCCTTCTGGCTCTGAGGACCCCAGATGAAGAACTCAAAAATTAAGAGCTGAGGGTGCTTTTAGTCAAGCATAGACTATTGGCATAGCTGAGCACTGAGGGACCTCAGAGATCATCTGGTCAGGCGTCTGGGGTCACAAACTCATGTGCCTGGTGAGGCCAGATGCTGGGGCACCAGGGTGAGCTTCCGCCTGAGGCTGAGTGAGGCAGGAAGTGCCTGGCCCCTCGAGAGGCACACACACGTGTTCACTCTGCTGCCCTGGTCACCAGTGTGAGGCCCTTCGTCCAGCTCCTGCATTATACAAGAACAAAGGCCCAGGGAGCAGAAGGCACTTGTCCAAGGTCACAAGGCGAGAGAGTCTAGAGGCCCCAGCCTTGGATTATCTTGGCCATGCTCTGGATGTCAACTCGGCCCAGCTGCCTTTTTCACTCTGACGTCGTTCAAATCAGCCCCTGTGCACCATCGCCATCAACCCATGGAAGAGAAAGAAGCACTTACCGCTAATAACGACAGATAGAAAGCCTTGCTGCCACCTTCCCCCACACCCACTCCCCAGACCATCCCTACACTCATCCCATGAGTCTTCCCTGAGGAGCTTTCCTCAAGGCCTACAACCGTATCTTCAGTTCAAACCCTCAACGCCTTCTCCTACAGAAAAACTTGCAAACCCACAAGGGGAGCCCCCAGCAGCCCTTGTTCTCACCTTCCTGCCCTGGCAACCACCTCTCTGTGATGCTACTACCCAGGCCTTTGTCTCCACCAAATTATACCATTTGTCTATTTCCCCATCTGTGAGGACCTCTCCCACCTCACCTAACTCATGTCCCCACCATGGTACTGACCTCGTACTTCCCACCTCTTTCTTATTGGAACTGACCCCTCCCAAGCAGATGTGACTTTATAAAGAAGACTCAAAAAGGCAATGCCTCAAGATGAGGAATGTATTGCAAAGGATGAAATTTCAGAAATGGTGCCAGGCAGGTCTCGTGAAATACAAGTGCCTTCCTACTTACCCGTGCAAAGGACTCATTTATCATACATGTCTTAAGTTACCTTTATTGAAGACTTACTTCTGGCTGGGCATTGAACTAAGCACTTCCCATGTTTTAGTTCAGTTAGCCGTCTCTACGAGTCTAGGATCAATACTATTTTCAAGCTCATTTTATAAGGGAGGAAAATGAGGCATGGAAGAGTTCAGTAATTCACCTACATCCACATAGGTTCTCACCCCTTGCCTGTGCAACCAGAATGCTTATTCTCCTGTATCATGTTATAATTTTGATTTTACAGTTTCTTGGCCAGGTTGGGGGGAGAAGAAGCTGGCAGGGGAAGCAGCAGTTGCAGACGAGACCCTCATTGGGGCTTGTCCCTCCTTATGTAATCCCTGCGCCACCCAGGCTCCCAGCTCTTCAGAGGTGAGGCTTTGCGTTCCCAGGCAGGGGAGGCCATCTTTAGGCCAGCTTGCCAGAGCACAGATGACAAGCTCGCTAAATGAAAGTGACAGCTAAGACCATGAACATGTTTGTAAAAAGACAACTCAGCATCTCAATTTAACTCCAAGAAAATTCAATTTCACCTGGGGAGCAATCTCCCTTTGGCCTTTGCTACCCTGCCCTGATGTCTCTCTTATTTAAATGTGTGCGGCTAGAACCTTCCACTGTTCAGCAGGCTGAATACCCCTCAGAGATTCATAATGGGGAGCAAGGCACTGCTGGATTCATTAAATGCCACTGCCGAAGAGCACCAGTCCTTACCCAGGAACACTTGGTAGGAAACACATTTTTGAAACCACACAGAATGGAGGAGAAGACTGTCCTCTGTGTTTCCTTCAGGCCTCCGTCTTCCTTTGTATGCCTAGATCTTCCTAGGCCAGTTTGAAGCAAAGGACCAGAGAGAGACACAGAGTTTCCTGGACCTTTCTTGAGAGCAGAGATGCTTCAGGGACTTCCAGTGACATGTTCATTTGGTCTCTGCCAAGAACAACTGAGCCACTGCCCAGACCAATGGGCCACACTGGTGTCCCTGGAACATACTCATTCCTGCATCTGTCTTTGATCACAATAGTCCTCCTTGCCTGGGAGGTCCCCCTGCCTCCTCTTACCCTACCCCTACCTACCTCCTCTTCATTTACCCCATGCTGATGCCTTCTTCTCCCTGAAGCCTTTCCATAACCCTACCCATCAAGAACCCTCAGGACTTCGAGAACATTCACAAGCTAACAGCAGAGTGGTGAGGGCACAAGGCCTGGCTTCAGGCTGCCTAGAATCAGATCCCAGCTCCACCCCTTACGAATTATGTGACCTTGGGAACGTTTCTTTCCTAAGTACTCATTTTACCATGCCTCAGTTTCTCCAAAAGTAAAATGAGTCCAAAGGTACCCACATCATACGCTTTAAAGATTAAATGAATAACATGTAAAGTGCTTAGTGCAATACCCAATACATGTTAAACACCCAATAAATATTATCTAATTTCATCTCTTGGCCTCTATACTCTACCCAGCCATGTATCATCAGCTTCAGCTACATTAAGCTCCCCACTTTGCAAACACCATTCATTTCCACAGGTCCTGTCTTCTTTTAATTCTCTTTGCCTGAAATTCTCTACTGCTGCTTTTCTGCGTAGCAAACTTCTAGTCATCCTGTGAAGTCCAATTCACAAGGACATGTTCTGAGAGGCCTTCTTTACGCAGCCCAAACAGACTTGGTCCCTTCATGTGTTCACAAAACTTTATACATAACCTTATACATAAAAGGCACTTACCCTTCTGCTTTATGGTTAGTTCTTTAAAAGCCTCTATCTGCCATCAAACTGCAGATCTCAAGCAAGGAGTTAGATTCATCTTTATGTCTGCAGCACCAAGCCCGGAGCTGTATGCTGGGTTTAATTGGATCCTTCTGTGTATAAGTTGTGTTCTCTCCCCAGGACTGTTGGCTCAGCTTCTTGGGATGCCAAAGCCAGTACCTTTTATGTCTTTATAGCTCAGAACTCGAAGGTTTTTGTTGAGGATAATGAATGCCCTCTACAACCATAGCAGCTGATAGGCAGTTCTTAGAGTTACCATAGTTGAAATGACTCTTCCTTTTTTTAAATTCCAAATCATTCTGGAAAGTGTTAATGGTGTATCTATCATGTGCCCAGATATGGGCTGCCTGACATGGAAAGAAAGAAGGAATGAGTGCACCTAACTTTGAGGCCAGTTGCCTGGTCAAGGAATGTATAGAACTCACAGCTAGAGGACAGGGCCTTGACCCAACTGTTCTTGCATGTGATATGTTATATGCATGTGGGGAGTCCTAGACTGGATTTTGAAGTTCATTCAAACTGACACACTCACCACAAATACACACACTTACACGCATGCCCATGCTCACAAGTGTGCGCCGATCTCTCCATGTCTCTCTTCCCACACCCGATGCTCTTCCATCACTATAATGCATCTTTAAACAGGAGGCCTAAATACCAGTCTCTTCTTGGTCCTGAGCATGAATCAGGGCCTTCACTGCTTGGAAGGCTGTAGACATCAAAGGAGTTGGTTGAAAAGAATGTCAACATTTCCAGCTTTTGATGAATAGCTCCCGATTTTAGTGGATTTCAATAACCCATTTCACATACACACACAAATGCACACCAGTTGTAATTACCTTTTGATAGGACTTCTGCTTAGCCAAGAGAGGAGGAGTCTCCAAAGTGTAGACAGGTGTGAACGGCCCCTTGTTTGGGGAGACTCAGCAGTGAAAGAGAGCCAGATGTGGACAGACAACATTCCTGGACAGACAAGCCCAGTATTAAGAAGGATCCTTTTACCCGTACTTCGTGCAAGGATAGACCTATGGTGTTATTAAGAGTAAGCTTACATCCATTTTGAGTTTATCTTTGCGTATGGTGTTAGAGAATGGTCAAGTTTCATTCTTCTGTATATAGCTGTCCGATTTCCAAGATCTATAAAGAACTTCTCAAACTCAACACCCAAAAAGCAAATAAGTCAAAAAACGGGCAGAAGACGTGAACAGATTAGCCATCAGGGAAATTCAAATCAAAACCACATTGAGATACCATCTTACACAAGTTAGAATGGCAAAAATTGACAAGGCAAGAAACAACAAATGTTGGAGAGGTTGTGGAGAAAGGGGAACCCTCTTACACTGTTGGTGGGAATGCAAGTTGGTACAGCCACTTTGGAAAACAGTGTGGAGATTCCTCAAAAAATTAAAAATAGAGCTACCCTTTGACCCAGCAATTGCACTACTGGGTATTTACCCCAGAGATACAGATGTAGTGAAAAGAAGAGCCATATGCACCCCAATGTTTATAGCAGCAATGTCTGCAATAGCCAAACTGTGGAAAGAGCTGAGATGCCCTTCAACAGATGAATGGATAAAGAAGATGTGATCCATATATACAATAGAATATTACTCAGCCATCAGAAAGGATGAATACCCAACTTTTGCATCAACATGGATGGGACTGGAGGAGATTATGCTAAGTGAAATAAGTCAAGCAGAGAAAGTCAATTATCATATGGTTTCACTTACTTGTGGAACATAAGGAATAGCATGGAGGACATTAGGAGGAGGAAAAAATGAAGGGGGTGGAAATCGGAGGAGGAGACAAACCATGAGAGACTATGGACTCCGAGAAACAGACTGAGGGTTTTGGAGGAGAGGGGGGTGGGGGGATGGGTTGGCCTGGTGGTGGGTATTAAGGAGGGCACGTACTGCATGGAGCACTGGGTGTTATACGAAAACAATGAATCGTGGATCACCACATCAAAAACTAATGATGTATTGTATGGTGACTAACATAACATAATAAAATTAAATTTAATTTAAAAAAAAGAGTAAACTTAAATGTACCTCCTTGGGGAGTTTGCCACCAAAGCATGCCCAGCTTGGCAAGGGCTGTTGGAACTAGAGTCCAACTTAACCCCATCCCCTTGACTGGGCCCCCTCATAGGGCCCAACCTGCACAGTCATACGTGATGGCCCTATAATCCTGAACCCACCAGAAATCCAGAGGATGGGCAACTTGCCAGCACCCCCACTACAACAACTTGCTCTCCTGTTTAATCCCAACACCTTGTTCTCATGTCTCTAGGTTTCATCTCCTAGAAGTAATTAGCTCATTTATTTCTGAGTACAGGTCAGAGCTAGAAGGGACCTCAGGGATCACCTAAAATAGCTCCCTCATTTTCTCCAGATATGGACACTGAGACCTCTACAGGGTGGAGTGATTTGCCAACAACCCCCTGGTTTGGTCTGTGATGTTGTGGCTGGAATCCAAGCAGTCCAGAAATGGAGCTTTCATCCCTACAGAGAGAAATTTTCTCCCCAACCACAGCACCTCCAGCCTTCATCCACGTGCTTCACAAAAACTGTTGCAGAGGCAGACCAGGGGAGATAGAAGAATGGAAAAACAACTTAGCCATCCATGTTCCTGAAAAAAATAAATGTCAAAACAAATGTTTCACCATGTTCTTCTGATAATGGGTCAGGAGAAACACCTTGACATATGGAGGAAAAACAGACCTTTTCCCTCTACTTTTTAAAAAAGTTTTATTTCTAAGGTCCCATAGGGGAAAAAACCCATAAGCTCCTTTGGAAGGCTATCAAAAACAGTCTTCTGAAGACGGTCCTACCCTTCTCAGCGGGAGCCTCTTCCTCTGCTCCTGTTACAACTTAGATCCTTAAGAGCTCTCAATGGAAATGGGGAACTCATTGTCTTCCAGTAAACCATCTCATGCAGATGTGTACACGGTGTAGACGTCACCCCTCAGCTTTCCTGCCTCCTTATTAACCGACTTCAGTGGTTTTTCATCTTAGACCCGCATTGTTTTCTAGCTGCCAGTCCCTTGCTCTCTCCGTGCCCCCATGTCCTCCATGTATCCCACAAGTGCCAACCATGTTTTAGTGCTTTGAGGACCAGGACTTGCTAGATGTCTGGGTCCCCACACAAGCAAGGTGCAGCTTTTTGAAATCACAGGGTCCTAGACTTTCTAGCCTGCAGGGACCTCTGAGCCTGCCTGTCCAGTGGCCCAACATCATCCATTGAGCCCCCCAGCCCTTACCCACCCCTCAACAAAGGCGACTTGAGCCTTCCTAGAGCTTCTACATCATTTCCAGGCTCCCCACTGAATTCTGATGTCCACTGAAGATTTCTATCTAACCTACCCCTCACTTTACAGAGGAGCAGCCCCATGTTTCCATAGTCCCACATCTACGAGTGGCAAACCTGAACTCTAGAGCCCCGGAACCCCTTTGTCCTGGGCCCCTGCGTGTGCTTTCCACCTTACCAGTGTCCTCATCCCTGGTTCACATTAGAATTGGGGATCTTTAAAAACAACCACCACCAATGGCTTTGAAATAAGACACCCACCCCAGACCAACCAAATCAGAAACTTTGGGGATAGATCCTGGGCATCATCTTTAAAAACAAAAAAAAACGTTGATAATGCTCCAGGTCAGCTAGAGTTGAGAACCATTAGGCTTCGCCATGCCATCCTCAAACAGAACTAGCTGAATGAATACATGGAAATAAATGCCTCAAGTAATATAAGCCTTAAAAAGATCTGTATCCATCAACCAGTACCCCCTAGATATTCACTAAAGATAAGGTCAAATTCAGCAAGGAAAGTGAATTCTCAGCCCCACAAGGGACTGCCACCAACTCCTCCTGCTGCCTTTGAACTGAAGGCCAGCTGGTGGCAAAGCAGGCTACCCAGCCCTTGGAAAGCTTGTCCTGCAAGGTCTGCTACCCCAATGTCCTCCTGCTCAGTCTCAGGAACTGACTGTTACTGGTGCATTAGCTGAGCTCAGCAGGGCTGTGCTGGTTTAGCACCCTCACCATGGAACAACAAAGTCAAAGGAGCCAAAGCTATCCACTGTGCCCTCTTCTGGACTCCGAGTTGGAGGACATATCTGCCTAGTGGGTCCATAGTATTTGAATCCCTGTATTCCATCCCTGTAGCCTGGTAGAGAAAGTTCCATGATCATTTCCTAGTACCTTTTGACTTTAGTTTCCCTAGGACTACCAGATACTTTTCAACTGAATTATATAGGCAGAACACACATCCAGTGGGGGAAAACTACACACCAAGTGCCTAGCCCTTTAGAGCGTTTAGCAAGATCCACACACTCAGCCTGGCAAAATCCCCACAGTATCAGCCCACTACACAGTGTTTCCAAGAGATTTTCTGGATCTGTTGCTTCTTTCTCTGCCTGACCAAATGCTAGTGATTTGAGTGCACTAAGCAAATGCTTGGTTTTCTTCTGGGGTGTCATCTAAGTGAAACAAATGCCTTTATTCTCTGTTATTTGAAGAGACTGCCAGTAAGGACATGCTATCTGCATCCCCTGCTCCCCAACAGGACAGCTGACATTCCAGAAGGGCATTTATCCCATTCGATGCTATCTGACCCTAACGCAAGCCAGCCTTCTATTCAAGTGTCTCAAACGAGGTTCCAGTCCATAGTTATACCTTTATTGTCTCTCTGCATTTAGGCCAACATTATATAAGGCCAAGAATACAGAGTTCCTTGAGGCCCACCCTGAGCCCCTATGCTACTCCCATACTGACCAAAGCCCAGTCTCGTCTCTCCTTCATTTCTGACCTGAACTCTTTATGACCTTGAAAGAAGGGCAAAGACCACAGGAACCAACACTGGAAACTAGCACCAGAGGAAATGCATTTCACCAAATGCAAGACGGAAGCATACCAAGTAAACCAACCACCTGGAGATATCCTTAATAAGCCACAGCAACATAAGGCTGGCTTTGCACAACAAACGTGTTCCAACCAGAAACACATGGGAATCAACTGGGGAGCTTTTAAAGTATACTGATGCCTGACTTTCACTCCCATAAACCCTGATTTAATTGGTCTAGGGTTCAGCCAGGTCATTATGATTTTTTTTTTTTTTTTTTTTTTTTTTTACACAAAGCTTTTTCAGTGATTATAATGTTCCAAGCCAAGGTTAAGAAGCATGGAGGCAAAGGGACACTGAAAGCACAGAGGTAGAGACCACAAGGAAGGCAAAAAGAAGAAAAGTAGAGAGATGTTGTGGGGGCGGGGTGGGGGGGGGGGGGGGGATTCAGACTGGGATTAAAGGAAGGAAGGGGGAAAAGGGAAGAGGGAAAGGGCCACCAGGGCAGGAAGGAGAGGACAGGGGAAAGGGGGCCAGACTGATAGAGACAACACAGATGGCTGGGGAAGGCAGGAGAAAGAAAGAGAAAACAAATAGGTCCGGAATAAATCCAGATGGCAAGAAGGTACACTAAGGGTATCTCAGAGCTTACTGTGTGCTGGGTCCACTTAGCCAGGGGCCTTGCCAGAGAGGGGGAGGGGGTGATAGAGGGCAAAGAGAAAGAATAAGGAGACAAGGACAACAAAGGGAAGAGAGAAAGGAAGAGAATTTTCACATCAAGAATGAAGAAAATTGAGCAAACATGTGTAACCTGTCCCCTCAGAGCCCAGTCAATAGTACTTTGTGACCGATTTCAATAAAATCTCAGTGGGGGCAACAACTCCAGAGTTTTCATTAAGCACAACCTGGTCTTTTTCCTTTCTGCATGCAGTTAGTTTCTAGCATCCTGAAGATGCTCTTCTTTGTGCTGTGTTGGGAGCAGGCCTGCTGGGAGGGAAGCAGGGCTCCCAGGACCTGGGAGGAATTGCTTCTTCATGGTGGGTAGGCCATTTGGCTGCTCTGCAAAGCCCCAAGTTCACTGAGGCCCCTGAAAATGAACTCTCAACAGCAGCTCCATTTTTTTTTCCTTTTCTGAAAACAGTCAAAAAGAAGAGGCTGCCAAGGGAGCCCAAGAGCACAGTTACAATTAAAGTTTCCTTAGCATTTTCATTAGAAACCTGTTTTAGTGGTTTATACCTCAGCAGTAAAACCAGAGCTATTGTCTTGCTTCTCATGGCCCAGAGGCTCAGCAGGAACAGAAATTTGCTTTGATCACAACAACAACAAAAAAAAATGCACTTTGTGATAAGTGGACCATAATGAGGGATAAATGCTTCTGATACTAGACTGGCTCCCCACTCACATTGCACATCAAAAAGTGTTTCCTAAAAATGAAAGGAGCCCATTTGTGTCTAGTGACTTGAACCCCAATTGCTCTTTGAGCAAATTCTGGTGGGAGCGCTGTTTGTCCACATCTACACATCTTCACCTATGGTCACCTGGCGTTCCAGACAGGGACCTGCCAGCCGCAGCTCTGAAGACACAGAGAGGGAACTCACCTCCCACTTGGAAAAAAAAAAAATCAAATTTAGGCTCTTAGGAACCTGAGCTTGGGGCCCTAACTATACAAGCTCTGTGCTACAGGTATTACTGCCCATCCAGCCAGTCCTGACTCTGTTTGGACCAAAAAAAGGAAGTCAGCTCACCAAAGACCCACCACAATGACCACCACTCACACTGCCTTCACTGTGGGCCATGTGCTATTCCCAGTGTCCCGAATACTTTACAAGTAGTAACTTGTCGAATTCGCAAATAACCCTATAAGGTAAGTCCTGTTATTAGATTCATTTTACAGATGGGTAAATCAGAGCACAGATCATCATTCCCTAAGAGAGTTAGCAGTGGGGAATTTGGGATAAAACCCAGCCAGACACTGACTCCTGCCTTTCTATCTTTCATTTAAAAGCTTCCATCCTTCTCTACCTTCTTCTTTCCCTCCCTTTGTGTGTCTGTAAAATATTTTGAACGCTGAGCCCAAAGTGTTTGGTCTGGTTTGGATGGGAGGCATGGGAGAAATTTAAATTAAGTTTCAATTCACTACCACTAAATATTTACTGAGCATTTTACTATGTGCCAATTTCTATGCCTAGAGAGATAGGAGAGAAATACTAGATGGGACCAAGCAAAGTCAGGTGTACTCTGCTCTAAGATCTCTTAACATCCCTTCCATAAAAACGTGACCAGCTACTTGGGAGACAAGACACACAGGTGCAGGCACACTTACCCAGATATATATACAACCAGCAGCAACATGAAAGATCATCTTTAGCTAAAAGAGACCTGGGAGATCATCAAATTCAATGTTCCTATTTATAAGTTGTGTCAAACAGCCCTAGTGGACTGCAGTGACATGCGAAGGTCACCTGATCCACTGCCTCTCATTAGGGGGCCGTTTGAAGGCAGCACGTGGTGCGTATGAAGTATTTGCCAGTCATATGGCAGTAAATGGCAGAAAGTCATTCCCTGATGGCTAAACCAGTATGAGTCTCCCATGCTAGTTGCAATCTGCCTTTCCTGTGACAAAACCCAGAGATTACCCATAAAGATGTGACTGGGGAGTTTGGGAACACTCAGACAAACCTCTAATCAAGGGGACCTGGATGAAATGTCAGAGAGACAAGATGGGACGGAGGACTTTCTCGGCCAAGGGACTTGGCTGGAGAACAGAAATGAACTGCCCAAAGAGCCAGATGAAGAGTGTCCATCCTCCAATGCTACAAGATCATAGGATTCAAAGTCTCAAGAATAGCTCTACTGTAGATCCCATATGCTTCCCGTGATTTGCATTCTCCAACTACCTCAGTTAAAGGCAGCCCCCTACTCCTCCTTGTTCAGGTCAAAAATCTTAGAAGTTATCTTGTGAGTAATAAAAAAATCCCCAACTCCTGGGACTTAACCTATAAACCTTTGGAATTTCTGGAGCAACAGGGTTATCTTTGTGATTAACTCAGAATGGGGCTGGTCATACCAGAAAGACCAAGCATGTCATTGGAAGGTTAGGATTTTGAGTCATGTGAGATCAGCCTGACCTCCAGGAGGAGGGGAGAGAAGCCAGGAGTGGATCCTGTGGGCAGAACCCTGTCTATGTAATGAAACCCCAATAAACACTGTGGACACTGAGCTCAGATAATCTTCCCTGGACCGCAGTACTCTGAGTATTGTCATACATGGGTGTTCAGAGGGCAATGCATCCCTGCAGTGAAAGCTCTACATTTGGAACCCATGCAGTCTTTACCCTATGCAATTATTTTAAATTCTAATTTGTAACCTTTTGCTATTATAAAACTGTAATCCTAAGTATGGAGCTTCTGGTTAGTTCTGAGTCTTTTCAGTGAATTACTGAACCTGAGAGTGGTCATGGGAACCCAGAAATTTCTAGCCAACTGGACAAGAGTAAGGGGATCCCTGGGGACCCCTGAATTTTCAGCTAGTATCTGAAGCAAGAACAGTTTTGCAGAGGACTGTGCCCTTCATCTGTGAAATTTGGCCCAACTCCACGTACCCCGATACCTCTATTTTTCTTACATCTCCCATCCTATCTGCCAAGAAATCCCATTTGTTCCAATTTCAAAGTATCTCCAGAATCTGATCAGTTGACACAATCTCCCCTGCTTCCATGCTGGCCTAAACCACAGGTCTCCCATTTGGATTACCGCATTAGCGTTCCAAATCATCTTCCTTGCTTCCATTCTTGCCCCTTCATCTTAGCTATTCTCAACACAGCATCCAGAGTGAGCCTGTTAAAACCTTAGTCAGGTCAGGTCACTCCTCAGCTCACACCCTCCAATGGCTCAACATCCAACCCCAAGAAAAATACCAAGTTTCTGCCATGTTCCTCCAGTAGCTGGTCCCCTCACCACTACTTTTCTCTACCTCATTTCCTACAACCCCTCTTCCCTGACCCTGCTCAAGCACACTAGTCACTGAATATACCAGGTATGCTCTCATTCTATGGCTTTTGTAGACTTGTGCCCTCTACCTGGAATGCTCTTTCCCTAGATACCCATGTGGTCACTCCCTTACCTCCTTTGGGTCTCTGCTCAAATGTCACTTTCTCAACACGTCCTTGCTGACCACCGTATTTCAAAGTCAACACCTACGTTTCAGTTTTCTCTTTAGCATTAATCATCTTTTGGCGTACTATATACCTAATATTTGTAGTATTTTTAAATTTTATCACCCCACCTCCATTAGACTATAAACTATGACAGGACTTTTTCTACTTTACTCTCAGTCTCTAGAATACCCATGGGTATTTAGTGAACCCTCGACAAATATGTATTGCACAATGAATCCCTGTTCAGCAAGTAAATTTAGGTTCTCATTCACTGCTGGGAGCGAAGGCAAAAACGGGTGCAGCCACTTTGAAAGACAGTTTGGCTGTAAACCAATCACACATTGGCATACACCTACCACACCACCCAGCAGTCCCACGCCTACTTACCCATGAGCCAAAAAGCTATATTCACGCAAAAGCTTGTATGTGAATGTTTATAGCAGTCTTATTCATAATTGCCCCCAAACTGGAAACCCAGGTTGTCCTTCAACAGGTGAATGAGTGAATACAATTTAGCTTTTTTTGCAGCATGCTTATCCATTATGAGTGTGTTGATCTGTGGATATAAACACTGGCATCTTGGGGTGCCTGGGTGGCTCAATCAGTTAAGTGTCTGCCTTCAGTTCAAGTCATGATCTCAGGGTCCTGGAACTGAGACCCGCATCGGGCTCCCTGCTTAGTGGGGAGTCTGCTTGTCCCTCTGCCTCTGCCCTTCCCCCTGCTTGTGCTCTCTCTCAAATAAATAAAATCTTTAAAAAATAATAAAAGAATAAAATAAACACTGGCATCCAAATAGATGTGTTTTTAAGTCTACATTTCTATTATAAAAATTCAAATTGCCACTTGGGGTTTTTTGTTTTGTTTTTTACACCAATCTCCCCAGGTGACTGGTGTGAGTCCATCCCTGAGAGATGAACCTACCCTCACCATGCTGGCGATAAGGGTGAGTGACAATGCGTGGACTTGGGTGATGTCATCAAAGCAAGTTTCACTTTGCTACAATCCCCAGACTTCTGGAGAGTTCCTAACTCAGTGTTTGCCGTTGAGGTTCCAATCCAACACCCAGTTCCAACGCTTTGAATTCAAGTTTGGTAGACACCAATGGGCCAGATGTCTCCAGGTCCTGCTGCACTCCTCATTCTGCCTATGTAGGAACAGGTGCTAAGTGCTTGTCAAAGGTCACACCACTAACCAGTGATGATCTGGACTAGAACCCCAGGGCTGGTCCTCTGAGGGCCTGACCATCAATCATCGCTGTTATGTGTGTGGGTCTATGTAAGTAGGTGTAGCTTCAACCTCACTAATTCTGTTTTCTTCTCTGCCTAAACCTTTCCTTTTCATTCCTATTCCTTAGATTTCTCTTCCTGATCTGATAAGCAGTAAACTTGCTAGCCAGGAAATGCTAGCAATGCAAACAAAGATCAGTCAGTGTGTGCTTTGTTAAAGTATTACCTTTCTGCGTTTTGCATTTGACCTTCTATTCTTCCACAGCTTCAAATTTTGGCTTGAACTCAGTACCATGTCAAAGAAAGTGAGAAGCTCAGTTTGTAAGTTAGCTCTATTGTATGAAAAAAAAATGGGAATAGCTTTATTTTTACAAAGGCATAGTTCTGCTTCATATGAATTTTCATAAGACTTGGCACACACACATAGGGATTACAAAGAAAGGACATCAGCCCTTTGCCCCACGTATTAAATTACAAGGCCTTTGCCACCTTCTCTCTTTTCTTAATAAAACAAAAACCCAAACCCATCACTGAGATAGAGCTGCCCCTTTTCTTACAGAAGCAGGGAGGAAAGGAAGAACTCCTTCAAGTTGAATGTAATTTTAAGCTTTATGTGTCTGACACTTAAAGCAACAGGGCACCTCTTATTTGGGAAATACTGATGTCTTTATCTGAAAAACAGTAAAACCAATGCAGTTTTTAGTAATGTTCTTCAAGTAGGAAAACAAAACAAAACAAAACAAAACAAAACAAAAAAACAAAGAAGAAGAAGGCCAGGCCCCACAAACTAGCTCCATCCAGGAACAGAGGCCACTTTTCCTGGTGACCTCTACGTGCACAGTCCAAATGCTCTTTGATGTGATAGAGTACACAGGATATCTCTGCTCAAAGGGGAGCATGGTGCCTATTAGTTCAAATAAAATTAGCTTGAAGGATATGAAAATTTTATCAGATAAGCAGAATTAATTGAAATTACATCTCTGTCTAGAAGATATGCACACAGAAAAAAAGATCAGATACCACATGACAATTAAAATCTCATTATGCATCTTGTCCCCAGTGATCCATGGGAGATTTGGGAGCTTGAAGAGGAAAGCTGAGTCTCTTGGCTCTGCACCTGATGTGGTGGAAAACTGGTTGCCAGGTAACCCATTAGTAACCAAGGAGGCAGAAGGGCTGGGGGAGAACACTTGCCAGAAAGGCATCTCTTGGCTTTTGTTGCACATGAGGCTCATGATTCCCTACTCGGACCTACCTAACACAACACAGTCGCTATAAAGGGGAAAAGCTGTCCATTTTTCTTTGGCTTACAAAACCCTCATGACCACTCTGATGGATTTTTTAAAGAATTGAACTTAACGTATCAGTTGTTCTGGCACTGAACAAACAGATCTTAAAGTTAGAGAGGTTCTAAGGTGAGCTGGAGCAAGAGCATGACAGATTTGCCCTTGGGTCTCTTCTGCTTGGTTGCTCCATCTTCCTGCCTGTGGCTGATTGTATTTTCCAAAGGTCACTACAACAGTATCTCCCATCCCACATGCTCTTCTGCAATGTGTCCCCATCAAGAGGTGGACTCCGATCCTACTCTCCGTGGGCACACATCAGGACTACTTCTACCAATGGTGTATGGTGATAGTGACACTGTGTGACCTCTAGGGCCATACATAAAACATGGAGTTTCTGGGGCACCTCGTGGCGCAGTCGGTTAAGCGTCTGCCTTCAGCTTAGGTCATGATCCCAGGATCCTGGGATCGAGCCCCACATCAGGCTCCCTGCTCAGCAGAAAGCCTGCTTCTCCTTCTCCCTCTGCCTGCTGCTCTGCCTATTTGTGCTCTATCAAAAAAATAACATCTTAAAAAAAAAAAAAAAAAAAGACACAACATGGAGTTTCTACCTTGTTCTCTGGAACATTTGAGCTTGAACCCGTGAACCTCAATATAAGAAGACTTAAATCTGAGTCCCTAGAGGCCACCATGCTGTGAAGAAGCCAAGTGACAAGTCATCATCTCCCTGCTTCCAGAAAACCCGTCTCACGCAAGTGAGTAGTGGCCTCCAGGTAATCCCAGCCCCCAACCATCTAGTCAGCCCCCAGCCTCTATGTTTTCCTAGCCGAGCTCCCAGACATTCTGATTGCGCCCTGTCCTGACCCACAGAAACCATTACCACAATAAACTGGTTGCTGGTTTAAGCCACTAAATTTTGAGGTAGTTTATCTTATAGCAATAATAACCAAACTAAGACCCTTAACTGCAATGATAATGGGATATAGTAAGAAATACCTATTTTGTCTTATGGTTCCTGGCGCAGAGCTTCAAAAACCCTTAGAATTTCCTGAGTGACAAGGGTGAGAAGAGTGTTTTGTTATTCACAATAAGCTCCTTTCAGCCATACCTGAGTTTATGCTCTTGAAGAATGGGGCTGGTTGCCAGAGGAACCAACCAGGTGACCAGAGGGTTGCAACTTTGAGCCTCCTCCCAACCTGCAACCTCTGGAAAGGTTAGAAGTCCTGGGAATTCACTTAATCACCAATGGCCAATGATTTAATCAATAATGCCTATGCAATAGAACCTCCGTAAAAACCTTTAGCAATGGGGATCAGAGAGCTTCTGGGTTACTAAACACATCCACATGCCAGGAGGGTGACACACCCCAACTCCACAGGGACAGAAGCTCATTTTCTCTGGACTCTTCCACACCCTTGCCCTAGGACCACTTCATCTGGCTGTCCATTTCTATCTTTTATAATGTCCTTTATAATAAACTGATAAATGTAAATAAAGTGTTTCCTTGAGTTCTGTGGACTGTTAGAGCAAATTACCAAACCTGAGGAGGGGGTCATGGGAACCCCTGATTTGTAGCCAAGTCAGACAGTAGCGTGGGTAACATGGGAACCCATTACTTGTGACTGCCACCTGTAGTTGGGGGCAGTCTTTTGGGACTTGACCCTTGAACCTGTGGGGTTGGTACTAATTCTGGTTAGTGTCAGAACTGAATTAAATTGTAGGACACCCAGTTGATGTCCACCGAGAACTAGAGAATTGCTTGGTGTGGAAAAACCTACACGTTTGGTGTCAGAAGCATTAGGAGTAGAGAAAAAGTCTTCCTTTAGCCACCCTTCCCTCCCACCGGAGGGCTGAGAGTTTGGAGTGCTTGCTGAGGAGGGAGAAGGCATGGGTGTGAGACTCCCTTATAACAGGAATGCAGACAGGAGCCAGACCAGTCCCCAAAGACCTGTGATCCCAAGATTGCTAGCCACTCTGTACCTTAATGAACTCCACCATTAGCCTCCTCACAGTCACCACTGCCTCTCCCCTCCTCCCCTACCTCCCATCTTCTCAGCCACCCGATCCACTTTCTTAGGCTAACCCTGGCAGTCTTCAATCAGATGCAGACCCCACACTTCAGGAGCTGCACGCAGTTAAAGCCCTGGGTAAGAGACCTCGGCACCACTAGCATGAAACTCACGCACCTTAAGGAAGCCGCTTTTCGTTCATTGCTTTTGTCACAACTCTTTATGTTTTTCATAAACTGCCCTCTATTTTCCATCACCAGGAAGTGCACAGTCAGGGGAAAATAACTTATTTTAACATTTGTTCAGGACAAACCTAAACAAGAAAGCAAACATGTTCTAATTTTTTCCCCAAGTATTTTACCATGGCTCAAGGCCAAATGACACAAAATAAATGTATATTTGGACGAAGGACCTTCCCCTCATGGTGGCCCCAGTGATGAGAGACAGCTACTGTGTAACAGTATCCTGGTTCTCGGGCTCATATGCAGAGAGTTAGCTAAAAGTAACTGAGGAAATAGCCAGAGAGCCACCGAACTCCTCATATACTATAGAATCTTGCTTTCTATGCTTTTGTCTGCTTGGAAACACTAAAAAACAAACAAACAAAAAAAAGCTAGCACAACTTCATTGAAACACTGTGAGCAGGCACAGCCTGATGACATGCCACAGTGACCAACCTGGATTAGAATCACTTTAGACCGCCCTCATCCCTCCTGAACCAAAGCTTTTAAATGCAGTCCCCACTGGAGGGCTTGAAAAATCTTTTTCACCATGGGAACAGATCTTCCATCTTTTAATGCTGCCAACCGGAAAACCAGATTCAATGTACAAATGTGCTGTTAACACAATTGGAGAGATTCCCAAATTTTAAAATTCCACTCTCCACTGCAGCCAGTTCATTATGTCAGAGAGCTCTCCTGTCCCCCCACAGCAGTAACTTGAAAGTCTAAAGAACCAAACTAACCCCTGTTTCCTGAAGAAACCAGAAATTTTACTGAAAGTCATTTTAAGCCTGGTTGAAGCAGCAAATCGAGAATCCCATACAATGAGCACAGATCTACAATTTCAGCCAGTACCATATGAATTCCAGACCCAGGATTCTGTGCTCCATGCAATAATGCCCCTAGAATATTTCTAATTATAAGCTCTAAGGCTATTATCCTGTGGTGTAAATATGGAATGTGGTGCTTGTCAGGCCAATTCCAGCAGCTTCGCTATGGAAACAACCTGGCTGATCTCTATCTAAGAAGGCAGTAGCCGAAGTGGCTTAAGTGTCTGATAGGATTTCCAGGGAACCCCCAAGGGTACCCCAACCCAGTGAGTCCTCACGGGTGCCGCCAAACACATCCGACAGCAGATGGTACATCACGATCCTTCTAAGGAGGAGAAGACAGGACAGAAGCAACTCTTCTGTAAGCCAGTGTGCTCTTCCTAACTCAGATGCTGGCCTCTGCCTTCACACCAGAGGCTTCTGCAGTGGGGCTCACTGGGTCTGCATGCAGGCGGGGTGCGGTCACAATCCCCAACATGCTGCTCTCGACCATAAACACTGCCTATAATTGTTGCAAGTGGACGGCTTTATTTTTTTGTTGCCTCTTTTTAAAAAAAAAAGCATTGGCGAAGACAGCACAAATATTTTACTGTCTTTCTTTGAGGAATACCGAATGCTACACATCCCTGTGGTTAACACATGCATTAGCTGAAGCTGAAGCCGACCTGTCCTCCCAGCGGCAGCTCCAGCTTCCCGCGGGCGGCAGCAGCGGGGAATCAGAGCGCTAATGGGCGTATTAATGAAGTTCCGCCCTGTAATTTGTCGCTCTGAGACGGCATTCAAAAACCTGTGTAGGAGCCCGATCGCTGGGACTTGATTCCTCCTTCTTCCACCCCCTCTCCCATCCCCAAATCAAAGTAACTAAGGGGCAACCCAAGAGACTCCGCCTTGTGGGGCGCAGGAGTGCAGAGACACAGCGGCGGGCTCATGCCAGGCAAGGTGTGTCCAGATCCAGAACGTCAGGAGGTAGTTAACTGGAAAGCATCCTGTTGGCCCCGCCTGCTGGACCCCCCGCGAACAGCACCCGCTCGATCCTGCATCTCCTGGCGTTCTGCTCCAGCGCTGGTCACGCGCCCCCCAGGGCCCCAGACACCGCATCCTGCAGGGTCCGGGAGAGCAGGGGTCCTCCCAAGAACAAGTGCAACAACCAAGGGGATGGTGCTGCATGATGCAGCTGCCGCTGGGTCCTCAAGACACGGACTGTGGATCCGCGCAGAGAAAGCCGCTTTGGGGCAAGTTTGGAAATGGGTGCAAGGGCAACTCACCTGAATCACCCCGAAGCCTCAGAGAAATAAATCCCTGCGCTTTGATTAATGTGGCCAGCAGGTTCTGCCTCAGCCAGATTGGGGCTGCCTGGAGGCGGGCCAGGGCCCCCTGGGAGCCAGCAGGGACTCTCCACCAAGGGTCCAGAAAGCCGGAGGGGGGAGGGGTCATTAGGGGAAGGCCCCCGGGAACTAGGACCCCAGCAAGCCCGGGGACTATGTGACTTCTGAGGGCCCCAGGTGAGCGCAGAAATACCTGGGGAGAGTGATGGGGGTGGGGAACATTATCCCATATCAGTGCAACATCTCTCTCCGGTGGAAAGGCTTATTATTATTTACATAGGAGCTCCTGATATATTAAAAAGAATGCCCAGTTACCAAAGAGTGCCAGAATATTGGTGTATTTTTGTGTGGACTGAGGGGGTCTATGAACGGCCTTCCTGGCCCACCACCCTGCCCTGATTGGAGGGCTGGGGGCAACAGAATAACCTGCCCAGGCCCTGGGCATCCCCTGCCCCACGTCCAGGTTGTTGACAAGGCTTTTGAGATCTGTGGAAGTCAGTCACCCAGGAGATCTCTCTCCAATTGTTCCATGTCCATAAACATGATCTCAAAGATTATCCAAATGAATGCTGCTAGATTAAGAGGATTATTCAAGTTTGGGAGAGCAAGCACTGTTTGGTAATCCTGTAATAGGTAGCCCATTTCCTACCAAATTGCCTCTGAAAGCCTCATTTGCATGGAGCCCCTCTGCTTTTCAAAACAGGCTGTTCTCGGGGCACCTGGGTGGCTCAGATGGTTAAGCGTCTGCCTTCGGCTCAGGTCATGATCCCAGGGTCCTGGGATCGAGCCCCGCATCGGGCTCCTGCCTCAGCGGGGAGCCTGCTTCTCCCTCTCCCTCTGCCTCTCTCCCTGCGCATTCTCTCTCTCTCTCTCTCTCTCCCTAAAGAAAAAAAAAAAAAACAGGCTGTTCTTTCTTAGAAGCCTATACAAGTGGGTAAAATCCCCCAATCCTTTTATCTTTGCTTTTGCAATGAAACCATATTTTCCTTCAGAAAGATCCAGACACTTAGCCAGGTCTCCCCAACCCCAGAAAGCCAACCGGACCTGGCTTCCTGAGAATGGGGCCTAGAATCCCAA
>NW_022589704.1:95133570-95190082 GCF_004348235.1 Phoca vitulina
AACAAAAAACCAACCCCTTACCCCGCTCTCCCCAACCCACCACCCCCCCCCCCCCCGCCTCCTCCGGTGGGGGCCCCACCCCCCCCCCCCCCCCCCCCCCCCCCCCGCCAGGGTACCTCTCTCAGCCTTTCAGACAATGGAGAAAATCCTAAGTATCCAAGTATCATCTGCACCACCTCTTGCTTCAGCATTTTCCTGTTCCTACAGAATATTAAGTTGCTTGAATGTGGGGTGGCCTGCAGCTGTGGGTGTTCTTCCCTGGTTTGTCTATTAATTAGCTGAATGCTTTCTGACAGTCTGTTTGCCTTAGTAATGCTCAGGCCTTTCGGGGATGCCTTCCATCTAACATTTAAAATATAAATTGTCTGATTGCAGCTCTCTGGTCCCAAGGCCTCTGTTATTAGCCACTGCTCCCCCCTTTCCTTCTACACAGAGGTCATGTGCTCTCTGGCCTTGGCTTGATGGGCACAGTCCCTCCACGTTCAAGTACAGCTTTCCTTTTAAAAGCTACTAAACTCTTCCCCCTCCCAAAAAGGAAAAGCTCATCTACCTGTGGCAATTTTAAAACTTCTCACAAATTCTTTGTTACTCCCTCCCGAAAAATGAGTGGTATATGTCTTTTCCTGCCATGACCTGCTTGTAACTATTTGAATGCAACAGAACTGGCCTCTGAGGCTGGGTCAGAAAGGGCCACATAGTTTCCATCTGCTTCTCCTGGATACCTGCCCAGAGCCCTACAAACTGCTCTGTAAGAAGCCCGAGGAAGGCTGGAGTGTAAGCAGAGCCCATAGTAGGGCTCTGGCCAACAGCCTCAGCTGTGGTTTCCCTGACAAGGAGCACAGCTGCTCCACGTGTGAGTGAAGACACCTCCAGGTGATTCCAGCCCCCAGGGGTCAGATCACTTACTGCCAAAAAGATTTCCTGCCTGAAGCCTGCGACAAGGAGGAGCAAAATCATCCCTGCTGTGCCCTGTCCTGATTCTTAATACATGTAATTCATCAGAATAAAATGGGCCCATACTAATTAGGCTTCAGGCTTTTTTTTCTTTTTAAAGATTTATTTGAGAAAGAGCAGTGGGGAAGGGGAGAGGGATAGAGAGAATCCCAAGCCGACTCTCCACTGAGCTCAGCCCAACACGGGGCTTGATCCCAGGACCCTGAGATCACGACCTCAGCCAAAAATCAAGAGTCACATGCTTAACCAACTGAGCCACCCAGGCGCCCCTAGGCACTAAGTTTTGGAGTGCTTTGTTTTGCAGCAATAACAATTGAAATGTCCCCCAAACCCTCGTTCTCCCTTTAAGTTCAGTCCCTATGAATTCACAGGACACCACAGGACATCAACCTTAATTGACAGGTTCTTAGAATAGTCTTTTCCTTTTAAGGCAGATGAAATGTGCCCAATTTGGGGGGACTGGCCATACTTCTTTGAGTGGGATGTTGTGTGCTAGGGGAGAGGAGAATCTCAGGCAGAAAGAAGTCATTGCTAGCAAAAAGTCCAGTAGCTTTGGAACTTTTTGACCCACGCCAAGAGATACAATGTAAAATGGGAAAGCACTGCTTTGAGTAGTGAGGTCCCAGAGAGGTGGGAGAACCTGGCACAGCTAGATGGGGTCCTGGAGACCTGTCTGCCAGCCATGGGGCCCCAGGCCTCACAGATGCTCAGCCAACTTGACCTTACCCCCCAGATAACTCCTCCAGCTCCGTCCGTGAGGATCTAAGGGCAAGACTCGACCAGCCACGTGGTCTATAGTGTTCTTCCCCAGCTCTACCCTAAGCTGGAGAAAAAGGCCAGCAAACACACGTCTGGCCCCCAGGAGCAGCTCTCAGACCAGGTTTCACGCAGAAATGAAATAAAGCCTCCCTGAAAGGCAAGTTGCAAATCATTTAAGAATTATATTGTGCCACTTCCCCACAGAATCCTGAATTGAAATACCGTAGCTCACGAGGATCTTTAAGAATCACATCTCCGTCACTCAGGCAGGGATTTGGTTTTATTCGGGATCTAAAGCACAGCCTCCTCCCTGCAAATCCCCTCCCCCCCGCCCCCAAGCAGTACGTGGCCCTCCAAGGCACCACAGGGAGGCAGAGCGCCTCTTCACTCATCACCTGTAGCTTTGATTCACACCCAGTCATGGCCACCTGCCATTGTGTGCAACGGGCCCCGAGGACAGCTAGCTGGCCCTGTCCCCCACACACCTGTCACTTAATCACCTGCTCAGATGGCTGCCAGGTGACCCCAACAGCAGCAGGCCAAGCCCATCAGTAGCTGTCTCCTAGCCCTAGCTGGTCTGACTTCTCTTTTTTTTTTTTTTTTTTTGAAAGACCTGCGGTAAATACCACAGTCAGTTAAGAACTCAGTAAAACTGGAGTTCATAGACACATTCTTACTTGGATAACTAGGAAAGAGAGAAAAAAGGAAAAGGAAAGGGAAAAGAGAAAAGGGAAAAGAGAAAAGGGAAAAGAGAAAAGGGAAAAGAAAAGAAAAGAAAAAAGAAAAAGAAAGAGAACCACTCCTACAAGAAGATGGGCCCTGGGAGCATCATACTTCATTAGCCACTTAATAAAAGCTCCTCAATGGTGATAATTCCTTCCCTGAAGAGGGTGACTGTGAAAACCACTTTGGTTTCTTTAAATATTTTTGCTTCTTCCAATTAGTTTTGGAGACCATCTATTTTGCCCATAAACCTCAGGGCTTTACTCCCTCCTGATCTAAACTGCATTTTCCCGTGAATATTCGGAATCAAGCCCTGGGAGCTGTGTGGTCAGTGTCTGCCTGAAACCTCTGATTCTAGTTTCTTGATCTTTGATATGGAGAACACTAGAAAGATGTGAAGGAAGGAGCATGAGAAAAGATAATGAGGTCACAAGCCAAAGGACAGGTTTTTGTCCCCAAAGTATTATTTTTTAAAAATATCTATAAGGCCTTCCAAAGCCATCACATAGCTTCTGGAACCCCTGGACTTATTAGGTGTTTTTCTAGATTTAACCAAAGTCATTCTTCCTCTTAAAAAAAAGAAAGAAAAAAAAAAACAGTCACTACTTTCCAATAACCCTGTGAAGACCCCCAACTGAGTATTGTGTCAAATGGAAACAAATACATTCCGGAGGATTTGAAGGTTTCCTGCCAACCAGCTGCTTTTGCTCTGGCCTCCTGGCCTCCTGGCCTCCTGTTAAAATGACTTAACAAAATGAAATGCATAGAGAGAAAGTCACTCAGTCTTCATGAAACCTGCTCTGCCTCAAAGGTTTCCCCGGCCACTGCCACACTTTTTGTTCTGCTAATCCAAACACAGAATTTTTTTCGTCTTTAGACTACTTTAAAGAAGTCAGTTTTACTGTTCATGTCTGATCAGAAGGAATAATTACAGAGCAGGATTTGGATACCACACACTATATTTGGTTCTAATACCTGGCTTGGGACATGGCCAAACTTCTCTGTGACTAAGGTGTACCCAGTGAAATATGCAGATGGATTCTCTGAGTCATAGCCAATAGTGATTGAGTATACAACGAAACATAGCTTCGCTTTCTAAAGATGCTGTTTCTGACCCACGGTCAGAAACATGGATTGTTAAAATTGACAGACTACTTTCCAGCCATCTACAGCTTCCGGCGCAAGTTTCCCATGATCACTGGCAGAATGCCTCTCTGTGAAGTCAAAGGAAACTCGTCCTATCATGGGCAAACTTTTCAGGACTGGAAGTAAAGCCAATTCCAAACTCATCAATGTGGTCCCTTTTTCTAACTGAGGCAACACAAACAAACATTAATGAAGAGCTAGGCACTAGGTTACTCACTGATTTTTTTTTTTTTTTAAGATTTTATTTATTTGACAGAGAGTGAGCATGAGCAAGGGGGAGGAGCAGAGGGAGAGGGAAAGCAGACTTCCCACTCAGTGGGGAGTCTTTCACCAGGCTGAATCCCAGGACCCCAAGATCATGACCTTAGCCAAAGGCAGACAGAGGCTTACCCAACTGAGCCACCCAGGTGCCCCTCACTGGATTCTTAAAACAATCCTGAAAGTTTTCCATTCCCATTTCACCAAGGAGGGAATATTAGAGACTCTACCTGTGGAACCAGGACTCAAAGCCCAAGCTTTACCTCTAAAGTCTCTCTTTTTTTTTAAGATTTTATTTATTTGACACACACACACAGAGAGAGAGAGAGCACGCACAAGCAGGGA
Organism: Phoca vitulina; assembly: GCF_004348235.1. Taxonomy (NCBI): domain Eukaryota; kingdom Metazoa; phylum Chordata; class Mammalia; order Carnivora; family Phocidae; genus Phoca; species Phoca vitulina. Next base: position 95,137,756 of record NW_022589704.1, read on the forward strand.
GAACAGCAGGCAGGGGAGAAGCAGGCTCCCCACTGAGCAATGAGCCAGATGTGGGGCTCGATCCCAGAACCCTGGGATCATGACCTGAGCCGAAGTCAGATGCTTAACCGACTGAGCCACCCAGGCGCCCCTCTAAAGTCCCTATTTTTAATCATTTTGCTAACACATCCTTTTGTAACACAATTTCCAAAAGCTCTGAATTAACAGCAATAGATAGGTTAATTTTTTTATTCTAACCTAAGAGGAATGAAGAAAACATTTCAGTAGCAGACTGAAACTTTAGGTATTTTACAACCAATTATCCCAATATCACAGAACCCTTAGGTCTTGTCACAGAGGCCTCAGCTGCTTCATTCCCCTCTTAGAACTTTGAATGTTAACATTTAAGAACCATAAAATACAATGTGCTTCATGCTGGAGAAGACTTTATTTTAGGATAAATCAGAGGAGACAAATTACATACTTTCTCAACAGATTCTAAAAAGATGTTTGCTTAGAAATCCAACAATGACAGCTCAATTTTTCATCAACTCAGTCCAGTAGCCTACCTACTAAAATATCTGCCAAAGACCAGGAGCTACGAGCAAAATATATGAAGCAAAAACTGGTAGAACTGAAAGGAGAAACCTACAAATTCTGAATTCCCCCCTCTCAACCACAGAGCTAAAGAGAAAACCATCATGGAAACGGAACTCATTACCACCATCCCTATCAACAGAATCAAATCAAAATTTATGCACTACTCCACCCAACTACAGCAGAATCCATTCTTTTTACAAGTTCCTACAAAACATATACTAAAAATAACCCCTATCCTGGGTCAAAAAGAAAACCCCAAACCTCAACAAACTTAAAAGAACTGAAATTCTACAGAGTTTGTCTGTCTATAATGAAATCAAACTAGAAACCAGTAACAGAAAAATAACAAAATTCTCCATACTTAAGATCTTCTAAAAATCCATGGACCAAAAAGGAAGTCTCAGGAGGAATAAAAAAAATTCATTGATTTGAATTGAATGAAAATGAAAATACCACATATCCGTATTTGTGAGACACACATAAAATAGTGCTGAGGGACTATTTTATAGCATCAACAGTATACATTAGAAAAGAGGAAAAGCCTCAAATTAATAATTTAAGCTTCTACTCAAGGATCCCAAAAAAAAAAAAAAAAAAGTGAAATAAACCCAGAGCAAGCAGAAGGAAGGAAATAAAGAGCAAAAATACATGAAACTGAAACTGAAAACAAACACAATAGAGAAAATAAATTAAACAAAGGGCTAGCTCTGTGAAGATATCAATACATTTAAGAACCTCTACCAAGAGTAAGAAAGAAAAAAAGACACAAATTACCAACATAAGGAATGAAACAGGAAATATTAAGAAATATTAAGAGAATACTATAAACTAGATGAAATAGACCAATTCCTCACAAAACCCTACCACAACTCACACAAGATAAAATATTATTGGCATAAACCTGTGACTATTAAGGAAATTGAATTTTTAATTAAAAAAAAAAAAATCACCACAAAAGAAATCTACAAGTCCAGATGGTTTTACTGAAGAATTCTACCAAATGTTTAAAGAATTAACAGCAATTCTATACAATCTCTTTCAGAGAAAAGAGGAAGGAACACTTTCCTGTTCATTTTGTCGGGCTAGTATTATCCTGATACCAAAATTAAAGACAGAACAACAACAAAAAAACTAAAGACCAATATCAGTTATGTATATAGGTGTGAAGATCATTAACAAAATATTAGCAAATAGAATTCAGGAATATATTTTTTAAAAGTATACACTATAACCAGTAAGATTTATTCCAGAGATGGAAGGCTTATTCATTATTTGAAAAATCAATGTAATGCACTCTATCAAAAAGCTGAAGAAGAAAATTCACATATCATTTGATGCAGAGAAAGCATTTTACAAAATCCAATATCCATTCATGATAAAAACTCTTAGGAAAATAGAAAGAGGGGATTTTAACTTGGTAAACAGAATCTACAAAAAACCTACAGCTAACATTTTAATTTGGTAAACAGAATCTACCAAAAACTGACAGGAAAAAAAAAGGGGGGGGGGACAAGGCAAGGATGTCTCTTCTCACCACTCTTACTCAACACAGTGCTGGAATTTCTAGCCAGAGCAATAATGCAAGACAAAGAGATAAGAACCATACAGGTTAAAAAGAAAGAAAAACTGAAAGAAAAAGAAAAAAAGGAAAAGAAAAAGAAAAACGCCCCTATTTGCAGATGACGTGGTTGCTTATATAGAAAATTCTAAAGTATTAATCTCCTCCCCTGAAAAAAATCTATAGCTAACAAGTGAATTCAGCAAGTTCACAGGATACAAGAGTAACACACAACCATCAATTACATTTCTACACACTAATAACAAAAACCAACATTTAGAAGACAATACCACTTAAAAAAAAAATCACTGGAAGAAATTACTTAGATATAAATCTAAGAAACCATGCCTAAGACTTGCATGCTGCAAACTACACAATGTGCGGATGAAAGAAATCAAAGATCTAAACAGAGAGACATACTGTGTTCATGGATTGGGAGACTCAACATAGTACAGATATCAGTTCTCAAACTGACAGATTTAATGCAATTCTTTCCAGAATCTCCGCAAATGTTTTCTGTTGATATAGACAAGATTATTCTAATATTTATATGGAGAGGCAAAGGAACTAGAATACATCTACCCGATTTCAAAACTTATAGAGCTACAATAATCAAGATTGTGTAGTATTGGCAGAGGTATTAGTCACATAGATCACTGGAACAAAATTGAGGGGAAAAAAATAGACCCATTCAAATATGCCCAACTGATTTTTGGCAAAGGTGCAAAAACAATTCAATGGGGAAAGACAGCCTTTTCAACAAATGGTGCTGGAGCATTTGGACATAATAGGCCAAAAAGAAAAAAAAAATACTGTCCTAAACCTCACATTTTATATAAAATTGGGTCATAGGGGGCACCTGGCTGGCTCAGTCAGTGGAGCATGCCACTCTTGGTTTTAGGGTTGTGAGATCAAGCCCCATGTTGGATATGGAGCCTACTTTTTTTTTTTAAGATTTATTTATTTGTCAGAGAGAGAGAGAGCACAAGAGGGGGAGCAGCAGGCAGAGGGATAAGCAGGCTCCCCAGTGAGCAAGGAGCCCGATGTGGGACTTGATCCTAGGACCCTGGGATCATGATCTGAGCTGAAGGCAGGCACTTAACAGACTGAGCCACCCACATTTCCCTGGATATGGAGCCTACTTAAAAAAAAATAAAATAAAATTGGATCATAGACTTAAATGTAAAATGTAAAACTACATAACTTTTAGGAAAAAAATTTTCAAGATTTAAAGCTAGGCTTAGTCTTTTTTTTTAAAGATATTATTTATTTGACACAGAGAGAGAGATAGTGAGAGAGCACAAGCAGGGGGAGTGGCAGGCAGAGGGAGAGGGAGAAGCAGGCTCCTCACTGAGCAAGGAGCCCGATGTGGGGCTCAATACCAGGACCCTGGGATCATGACCCGAACCAAAGGCAGACGCCTCACCGACTGAGCCACCCAGGTGCCCCTAGGGCTAAGCTTAGTCTTGACACCAAAAGCGCAATCCATAAAAGGAAAAAATGATAAACCGTACTTCATCAAAAGTTTTACAGTTTTGTTGTCAAAGACCCTGTTACCAAAGTGAAAAAGCAAGCTACAGACTGGAAGAAATTATTTTCAAACCACATATCCAAAAAAGGACTAGTATGTAGAATATATAAAGAACTCCTAAAACTCAGTAAAAAAAAAAAAAAAAATCAATTAGAAAAATGTCTGAAAGACATGGAGAGAAGATACAGATGGCAAATCAGCATATGAAAGAGGTCCAATATCATCAGCCAGTGGAGAAATGCAAATTAAAGCCATACTGAGATATCAATGCAAAACCATCAGTATGTCCAAAATAAAATAGAGCAACCACAGCAAATGCCAGGATGTGGGAAACTGAATTGTTATGCATTGCTGGTTAGAATGTAAAATAGTAAAACCACTCTGGAAAACAATTTGAGAACTTTCAAAAAGTAGATCTACTACTACAATACAACATAGTAATTGTACTCTTGGGCATTTATCTCAGAGAAATAAAAATCTATGTCCACACAAAAACCTCTATGTAAATGTTCTAGCAGCTTTATTCAAAATAGCCAAAAATTGGAAACAACTACGATGTCTTTCAGTGAGTAAATGGTTAACCAAATATGGTACATCCATACCATGAAATACTGTTCAGGAATAAAAAGGAACTTGCTACTGATAAACACAACAACCTGGATGAATCTCCAGAGGATCATGCTGAGTGAAAAAGCCAATTCCATAAGGTCATATACTGTAGGATTCCATTCATACAACAACTCTTAAAAAGATATCACTACAGAAATGGAGAACAGATTAGTGTTTGCCAGAGATTAAGGATAGCCGGAGTGGGATGGAAGTGGGCATGTCTATAGAACAGCAACATGGGGGATTCTTGAGGTGACAGAAAGGCTCTGCCTTAACTATCAATATCAATATCCTAGTTGTGCCATTTTATTATAGTTTTGCAAGATGTTGCCATTGAAAGAAACTAGGCAAAGGGTACAAGGAATCTCTTTGTATTATCTCCTACAACTGCATGTGTATCTATATTTAACTTAAAAAGTGTCATCTAAAATCACACAGGAAGAAAACACAGATGAGTGTTTAAAGGACTGCAGGGTTGAATAGAAATTTTAAGCATAAAAAATCAATAGACACATTTATAAATAAAAAGATACAGATAGGACCATAAAACCCTTAAAAATTGTTGTAGGTAAAAAAACTACCTTAAGTCATTCAATGGAATACGATGTTGCCATACAAAGAACAAGGAAGCTGTTTATGTAATGACAGAAAATGAACTCTAAAACTCTAAGGGAAAAACTGTAGCAGAGTACAAATACATTATCATTTATATAAAAAGGAAAAAGGAATATAGAAATTTGTAAACATGTAATATGTAGAAGTCTACATACACATGAAATTGGTAACAAGTGATTTCAGGAGGGGAACTAAGTGACAAGAAGGCAAGACTAGAGAGGAGACACTTCCCTGAATACTCACTGGCACCATGTGAATGTACTATTCAAAAAAATAATTATTAAGAATCAGAATACAAAGTTATATTATTTACACTAGTTTTAAACATAAAGAACAAAATGTTAGTAACAAATCTAATAAAAGACAGTGTAATACCTTTCTTATATGTTCAATAGATATTAATATATAACTCTCTTGTTAACATCACGAAAAATGTGCCAAGAACATAGAGGATTTTCAGATGTCAGAATACAAATGATTAATAAACATGCAAAACAATATCCTGATTAGTAATCAAAGATATGTGTCGAAAGAGAAGTTATTTTATCTATGAAATTGGCCAAAGATTTATTAATGGACTTTTAAAATACTATTCAGTGCTGGCAGAAATCAATCCACACAGCTCTACACTTCTGTAGGAATATAAGCTGGAATAACTTGTCATCGGACATTGGAAATACTCAAAATGACCAGAGAGAAATGTTGAAATGCAGTATAGCCCATCCTTATCCTAGAATATTATATAGCCATTTATCATGACTTTGAAAAATGGCATTGGTTTACAATGTTCATGATGTAATAAAAACATCAGCATGTAAAACTGAACATATAAAATTATGCCAATTTAAATTTTATGGCTCTCTAGCCTTCAATTTTCTTGATTGTAGAAAAGCAATAAATACTTAAAATCATTAAAACCTGGTATTTACTTGATTTTCTGGGGCTCCAAAGATGTTGTTGAATTGAGATGCAAGAGGCTTTTCTTACCATTTGTTTTTTCTCTCAGCCTCTGAAAGCTCCCTTGCTAAAGGTAATTCTTTTCTTCCCTTCTTCCCTATATCAGTGGTAGCTGACATTCGCATTCAATTAGTTTCAGAGAATCTCCTTAACACAACTCAGATTCTTGGATATGGAATCCTCCTTGAGCCCACCAAGCTTGTCAATCAATCCATCCGATGGGACGGACCCAGAGGGATGGATCTTGAAGTTCAAAGGAAGAGCAAAAACCAATTTATCATTGCTCCCACTTTGGTTCCCATGTCTGCCTCAATGGAAAGTGGCAAGTGGTTCTGATTACCTTTCTGTCACTCTGCCTGCTGGGGGGAGGGGGGACCCATCTGCCAACCTTTCTGGAAGGTTGGCACTCTGTCCTTGTACAAATGTTCTGCTTGAAAATGCCTGGGCCGCTCTTTCCACATCACTCTGAAACCTTCCTGATTGCATTCCTTATTTGGGAATCCAACGTGTCGCTGAACAAAATGAGAAACAACTGGTGAACAGGGTGTTCACAACAGCTTCTCTGGTCAACTGCTGCCACAAAGGAGGAAAAAAGGAAGGAGGAGGAAATGAAAGCTTTTAAGGATCTTCCAAAATCTTTGAAAATAATCTTTTTCACATTTCCCAACATCCTCTATCTTCGGGCTTTACCCAGACTCGACTTCTAATCTGGAAACCTCAGGCCTACCTCTGAGCATTTCTGAGGGAGAGTAAGAGCTGGTGAGGCAGCCCTACATATGGGCAGTAGGAGAGCCATAACTAGACTTAACAGCTGCTGGCCATCGGGAGAGAGGGCCACCATGTCACTTCCCTACTGAACACCACATTGGGCCTGACCAGCATTCTTTCTTCTGGTAACAAACCCACATCTTCCATTTAAGGGAATACCTCATCCTAAGTCCACCTCCACTGGGCCTGTGATCCAGTCCTGGTCAACGGTGGGATCTCATTTCTTTGGCCAACAGGATTCAGGGTTGGTTCAATGATCCAAGGCAGACAAATCACAACCAATTCAATGATTTCTTCCCTAGAACTGTGGGGAAGGGAACTGTTTAGGGCAGGATGTCTAGCTGGCAGAGTGGAAGCCTGTTGCTGCTGGTGGTCATTCCTCCCACCATTTGGGAAAAGGGCCTAAGAGACCTATGCCTGAGAGAGCCCAACAACTTCCAAGAGACATCTGGGATCACCTGCATTCAGTCATACATAAATGCCAGAACTTTTGGTTTCAAGATTCAACAAATCCACTCCTCCTTTTCAAAATCTGACTGACAATGAGTTTTTCATCTCTTCCAACTCAAAGAGTCCTGACTAATAAAAGCTCTCAGGAAAACAACTAATCTACAGACACCATACATAATGGTGGATCTGGGTAGTTAGGGCTCAGAAGAAAAGGAAGAGCACATCAAGCAGCCGGTGAAGACCCTCCATGGTACTTCTAGCCCCTCAGCGGCTTGTTCTACAGTCCTATGGAGAAGGGACTTTTAATCACCAGGGGGTTAAAAGAGAGATGCTGAAATGGGTAGCCAGCATGGCTTGGGGAAGCTGGAAGAGGAGCAGAAAGGTCAGTATGAGCTTGCCTTGCTTGGAAAACCTGAGAAGGTCACCAAAGTAGCCCATAGCTGCCACCATGGAAAACAGGTCAGGAGAGGAAGATAGCCCAGGGAAGCTGGACTGGCTGAAGAAGCCCACATCAGCACCCCACAGGGATTTGTGGATGGAGTTCTGGCCAAGGAGAGGCCAGGGACATACAGCCTATTTGATCCCTTCACTGGGAGGGCCCCACCACACACCCACTGTTTATGACTCTAAGATACCTGCCCACCACCCCTCACTTGGCTTGTCCAGCCGTGAGTCAGAGGAACCTAGCCCATTCCTCAAGACTCAGCTGGAATCCTTCATGCCCACTAGGAATTTGTAGGCTATTCCAGGACTTGTGGATCTTCTTATCCAGTTTCTGCTAGCTTTTAAGCACCTATGCCATGATTTAGCCCTTAATTACACTGTCTCACATCAAATGCTCTGATTAGTTTAATCTTCTCATAAAGACTGAAAGTTGTGTGAAGACCAGGCCTCTGCTCCCACTGCTTAGGTGCTGGCCAGACCCCCCACCCCCAGGTGCTGCACTGAGTAGGCCTCAACAACCCCTACCACCCACTGATTAAGACCCTACTCCCCATTTCCGAGCCGGCGTTTACAATCACTCCCAAGGACAAGGGTAATGAAATTTCAATTAAAACATCCAACTGTTTAACTGCCCATTTGGTCCACCTGTTTATCTTTACAGAATAGTTCTCCTTCCCCTGCAAAGATCTTCATTCTAGGACCCTGAAATGGATTTTTCCAACTTCTAGGTTTTTTTTTATTAATTTTATTTTATTACATTAGTCACCATACATTATATCATTAGTTTTTGATGTAGTGTCCCATGATTCATTGTTTGCTTATAACACCCAGTGCTCCATGCTGTACGTTCCCTCTTTAATACTCATCACCAGGCTAACCCATCCCCTCACCCCCGTTCCAACTTCTAGTTTTCTATGTTCACAAATTTCAGAGGAGGGCTTGGGTGCTAGAATTTAAAACTTTTTTTTACCTGATTACAACCAGAATGATACAATCTTCAGTGCTTAGTGATATTAATTTAACCATCCTGATATTAAATACCAAATCAAGATACGACTCTCCTATGAGCAGACACTCCAAAGGCACCTCTCCTGCTCCCTTCATAGCATAGATTCAAGCTGTCCACCCAAGATGTCAGTTCAGAAGACGGTTAAAATTTGGACACAAGGAAGAGTCTTCATTTAATGATTTCTTGATCAGAAAATAAACCAGGGACCCGGTGAATGGAAGGAGGGTGAACATGGAAGTGGGAACATGAAGGATCCAATTAAGACTATTTGGTCAAAATTCATTTGTTCATCCAGTAAAAATTTTTGAACTTCCACTGACAAAAGCACACAGTATCCACAGAGTCAAAGACCTGCCAGGGTGCCTGGAGATGTTCCCCACGAATATTATTAGAGCCTGGGAAGACAACAGCTCCTGCCTTCAAGAAGGTTCAAGTCCACTGAAAGAATTAAGGAATTTAGCAGAGGTCAAACCTGGCCTACGTGGTGGCCCCGGATTCTAAAGAGGCGGATGGTCCAGAGACAAAGACATTCCCCTAGGCGGCACTGCTGCTGGAAAATTCTGAATTTAAACCCAGAGCAATCGCTGTGCCCTTGGGGAGGCAGTTTCAGAAGTCTTGAGAGGAGATGCCACACTCCTGTGTGTGGAGAGAGGAGGGGAAGGGGAGACAGTGCGTTTGGACAAGTCTTTCTATGAGGAAAGGAGAGGCCCAGCTCCAGTGGAAATGGGAACACTATGCAGGGAGGGTGTGCTCGGTTTTGTTTTGTTTTTTGTTTTTAAAGATAGGAGAAACCTGAACATATTTAAAATTGGATGAAAAAGCCTAAGTAGTGAGAAAGAAATGCAAAGTTTTGGAGAGAAAGGATGGTTGATAAGGTATTACAGCAAGATCCCCAGAAAGGTGAAAGGAGAAAATATTGGAACTAAATGTGGACCAGAGGCAGAGACATTAGAAAGAATTTAAGAATAAAACAATGATGAAAACACACAAACGAACAAGGTAGTGCTGCTGGAAGAGGGGAGAACATACCCAGGGGGAAACCACACAGGAGCAGAGACCAAGACCAAATGGAAAACATTGAGTGGACAGCGCGGGATGTAGGGACATTTTAGATTCACAAGAAGCAAGGTGCTCATGAAAGTACCAGAAACAGGCTTCCTGGAAAAGACAGAAGGCCAAGAGGGGCAGAAGTGATAGAAGGACATGGAATAGGATAGTCAGAGCCTGCAGGAAGGTGGCAAAGAGAGGATATCCCAGAGCCAAGCTGAGCTGGGGAGAAGCCCAGAGAAGGGAGGAGAACACACACATTGACCAGAGACATGGAGGAAGAAAGAAAAGCCTGGGTGGGGAGGACACACGGGCAGTGAGGCTCCTGGGGAGCCTCAGGGAAGCCCTTACAACAAGCTGGAGACAATGGTCTGATACCCACACCCCAGCCCCACTTCAAGGCGTGAGTGGGGTTTGAGAACCAACCCTGAGCGAGAGTGGTTGCCCCAGTGTGGCCAGCACTCTGAAGCTAGGCGACACCCGATTCTAGGGCTCCACCTTCAAAACTGGAGGACCCAACCCCGACAGGCTACCCAGCTTCCTCTCTCCATCACAGCTCCTGTCCCCAGTGGGGCGCAGCCTCAGGGAAGGTGTGACCCCGCGCTCAGCCGCTGCCTTTGCATAACCAGCAGCAGGCGGTTATGGGCTCCATTCATCAGTCAAGCCCATCGGCGACTGTGTTGGAAACAGCTCTCAGTTACACCTGACCCGGCATCTGTGCTGACTTGGCAAATCATGTGCAAATTATGTTGACAGATTCCAGGCAGAGGGGCCTACAGGAAAAACTTGTTCAGGCTTTCTAAGTTGTTAAAGCAATAGTCAGGCCTATGAAAATCAACCAGTTCTCTTCTCATTCTTTTCCATGATTTTGCGTCTTGCTCATGGCAGCATAGAGTGAATAGGTCAAAACTAGCCAACACGGCCACTTACTAACAGTAGAGACTTACAAAGTGCCAGGTACTGTGTTCCATCTATCGAATGAATGAGAGCAACAACCCTTTGAGGTAGAAGTCAACCCCTCGTACAGCTGGTAAAACCGAAGCACACAGAGTTTCACTGACTCAATCCACACAATCAGTAACCAGGATTCAAGCCTGAATCGGCCAGACTCTATCGATCAAGACTTCCACTGCCTTCATTCATGGCACAAAGCACTTGGCAGCAGACATGTCTTTGCCAGTCCTTTCCCCAGAAAGCCTGCCCAGCAAAGTTGCTGGTTTCTGGAGGCCCCTCTATGGTGGGTGCGAGGCTTCATCAGAGCTGGAGAAGCTTTACACTCAGCAGAGGCGCTGTGCATGTCTACCAGGGCATGCTCGCAAATGCCTCTCTGGAAACCTTGAACCTGGGATCATGACCTGCTTCTGGCCCAGGCCTGCTGTGAGGCTTGGAAGGGCAGGCAGCCCTGCAAAGCAAGAAGCCTGGAAGATGGGGGCTTCCCAGTTTCCTAGGCTCTTCTTACCACTGCGCTCTGCAACTCTCATCGTAAAAATGTATGCCCTCTGGCGGGGATACTCACAGTCATAGGACAGCAGCGGTGACTCCAAGTGTCTCCTCCTTCCCCAACAACTCCTAAAACCATGCAGGAAAAAGGACTATCCCTCATGTTGAGGAAACCTTTTTCTAGGTCTTCCCACCCCCTCCCTGTGTCCTTGTGTTTCATTGGCCAAAATGGCATCATTGCCCAATCCCGAAACAACCACTAGTGTGGGGAATTGAAATACCATGACTGCCCTAGACCAGTGATCCTCAATCCTGGCTGCCTATTCTAATCACCTGGGAGCTTTGAATCCCTATGCAGACCAATTAAATCAGAGTTGCTGCAAGAACTCCTCAGGTGTTCTTAATATGCAACCAATATGGGAAACCACTGTTTGGACTAATCAAGCTTCACCACCTGCTGCTGGGCCAGAGGCTGGAGGCAATTCTGGGTTCTATGGGCGGGAAAGAGGTAGATGGAGATGGGCGCCGGGAAGGTCATTGACGATGGCTGTCACAGCCAGTCCCATCAGTGGGATTCAGAAGATATGGTACACAGGACAGGAGAGAATTCATAGAAAGGAAAAGGGATTAGAGGGAAAGCTGATGGAAGGAAAAACCATAGCTATGACCAGGGAGTGTCTACCTGAGAGGGCAGCACAGCATGGGGGGCCCCAGGGCTTATCCCAAGCTCCTTCAGGATCTCACACTTCACACAGCAACCCACTCCTCCCTGACTCATCCTCAGCAGGGTACTGAGTTTCTTCTCCTGCATCCATGGTACCCAAGCAACAGTGCACAAAGGTTGATGGGCCATGGGGGAGGGAGGGGTCAGCAGGAGCCATGGAAGAGGAGCCCTAGGTGAACACTCATAGAAGGATGAAAGGCCACTGAAAAGAAACACTCCAGGTTGAGAGTTTTCTGTGGCCGAATCTTGCCTCTGGTCTCCTAGGAAACTCATCCAACCACCTGTGCTCATAAAGAATCTAAATAGGACAAATGCCTCTATTGGTTCATACAGAGAGTCCTTAAAAAGAGTGAGACTTGAGAGATGCTCCATGGGTGTCCTTCTGCCTCTCTTTTCTCAGTCTCTCTTATTGACAAATATCAGTGGTATCACTGATATATTGACAAATATCTGCTAAACACTGGAATCACCTGGGAAGTCTTAAAAAAAATCCCTGCCAATCCCCAGAATCTGTAGTGGGCAACATAAGCATCAATAGTTGTTAAAGCTCCCCAAGTAATTCCAATATGTAACCAAAGTTGAAAACCACTATCCTACATTTAAAATCCAAATAAACCAATGAGTATCTTCATTTAAAAAAGAAAGTTTTAGGGGCGCCTGGGTGGCTCAGTCGTTAAGCGCCTGCCTTCGGCTCAGGTCATGATTCCAGGGTCCTGGGATCGAGCCCCGCATCGGGCTCCCTGCTCAGCGGGAAGCCTGCTTCTCCCTCTCCCACTTCCCCTCTCTCGCTGTCTCTCTCTCTGTCAAATAAATAAAATCTTAAAAAAAAAAAGTTTTATATGAGAATTCTCATCAGTGACTCGATGTAGTTGTTGGAAGAGTATATACCCCCAGAGTGATACATTTCTAAGATTAGATGGAGAGTGGTACCACCTGAACCTTTTTTGGACAAGACAGAATACCATTTTTCAAGATGGTGGGGATAGCTACCATCTCGACACAAACCACAAAGAAGAGATGAGGTCAAGGGGGGCAGTCTGTAGCCTGCCTATCTACCCAAGACAGGGCACTGACTCAGGTTTGACATCTGTTAATAGGGAACTATAAGGAGAATTATTTTGAACACAGGATGAAAGGAGAAGGGAGGAAAATGCCATTAGCAATGACCCAGAAATTTATAATAATTGAGTCCATTAGTAGTATCCGTTTATTATTTGTAATGCCACTCTGCATGTTTCCAGGGAGGGATGGCTACCTGTCAAGGCAATGGAGGTCACTCAGGCAGCCGGGGAACTCGGGAATGTTCAGCCGGTGGGACAGGCAGCTGGGCCCCTGGTGTCAATGAATTTAATCTGTAAACTAACTCTGCTACTCTCCCTCCAGCACAGATAAAAACCTGTTTTTCTGGAGGGAACTCCCATCTCAATCACTTGAGGTCAGCCAGAAGGATAAATATGTTCCTGACAGGTTGGGTTTCTCATCTTCTCATGACAATGAATTCTTTTTATTACGGTAAATGGGCTCTGTTAGGAACTGTGGGAGGATGAGCTGTAGTCATAGTTCTGACACTTTGTTGTGCATTAGACTTGCCAGAGAACTTTTACGAATCCTGATGTGGACGGCTGCATCCCATAGCAATTACAATAGTAAGAGATGCTATTGTATACCCTGCATGCCCAGGCATTGATGCATTTGGTGAAACCCCAATGCTCAGCCAAGTTTGAGAACAAGTAAACTAGAGATAGGATCCTCCAATCCCCAGGCAACCCATTAGGATCCCCCAGGAGCTTTTAAAACTACCCATGCCAGTGTCCCACTCCCAGAGATACTTGTCTAATTGGCCTGGGGTAAGACCTGCATGTTGGGATTTTTCAAAGTCCCCCAGGTAGGATATTAATATACAACCAGTGTTAAAAAGCACTGAGCTGGAGGGTGGCAGCTGATCATAGCCAGAGGGTGGTCACCCTCACCATAACCTTGGCAGGGATTAGAATCTGCCAGGGAACTCAGCAAGAAGGTCCAGACCCTGTCCATCCTTGGTAAGCCTGGGCCCCTGCTGCTTTATTTCTCATGCTTTTTTCTCATATCTGTTCTCACAAGGTGGAAGAGGCACTGTCCAGCAGGTTCTCTTTTGTGAGGCATGCGCACCTGAGCAACTTCACATGCTCTGCACTTTGTAAGCTGGATGCTAATTTCAAGTGCTCAGGAGAAGCATCAGTTTGAAAGGGTACTGTGACAGGTAGATCTTCAGTACAATTAAGAATCCATTTGTAAATATCATCACCCCCCCCCTCCACATTTGGTCTGTTCTCAAACTCTGTGTTCTGAATTAGTGAAATTTTGTTGCATTTCTATATTTTTTTAAGATTTTATTTATTAGAGAGAGAGAGAGTGCACGCCAGTGATGGGGACAGGTAGAGAGAGAGGGAGAAGCGGACACCCCGCTGAGCAGGGAGCCCAACTCAGGATCATGACCTGAGCCAAAGGCAGATGCTTAACTGACAGAGCCACCCAAGTGCCCCTGTTTGCATTATTTAAAAGGAGCTCTGTCTTACCCTCACCTTTGGAATCAGAGCGAACATTGCTCTTAATGTAGCGGGACCTATCTGTTAACAGTGGTGTCGGAGGACAGGCCCACCTTCTCTGTGCCAGCAAACACAGCTCTGCTAGGCCTCTTTGGATAATGTTACTGCTTTAAGGGGGAGTGTTTTCACCTGTGTTAAGTTCACATTTGTGTAATGATGAGAAATGTCCTAACAGCCTATGTTTTGGATTTAAGTCATTGCTGTAACAACTCATTGAGCTTTCAACTCTTTCTCTTTTGCTACATGAGCTTGTTATGAGATTAGAGTTGTGGGAAGAGATGGATGGATAAATTCACTGTACACATACTGAGTGCTTACTGTGTAAACAGGAGATAGTCCCTACCATCAAGTGGCTATGCTAATGTAAAAATAGAAAAAAGGTGCTGTAGCAGAAGAAGCCTACCTGCTAGAAAGCTCAGAGAAGGAACATTTAAACTAATCTGAGGGGGTCCCAGAAGGCTTTTTTGTAAGTGATGACACCTAAACAGAATATTAAAGCACGGAGAGAGTTGGCCAGGCATTCCAGACAGAGGACTGAGTCTGTGCACTCGCACAGAGCTTTGAGAAAGCCTGGGGAGATGGATCACAATGGCCAGGGTCAGGTGCCTTTGATGGACCCACACGAGGTAGGGCTGGGGAATTAGGGAGGGCCAATCACAAAAGGTCTTGTAGAACAAGCCAAAAAGGGCCTGTATGACACCCTATAGAATTTTTCCAAAGGCAACAGAAAGTCATTGAAGGATTTTTGAACAGGGAACCAAACATAATCCAATTTGAATTTTAAGAAAAACACGTCAGTGGCAGTGTGGAGGTTGGATTTGAGGGAGAAGAGACGCATGGGATACCTTTACTACATTACCCAGATTACTGACTTGGCCTCTACGTGACCTTTCTGCAAATACCCGTGGCTTCCGACCCCAGCCACGCAGAATCACTTGGAGAACTTTTTAACAAGCCTCATGCCTGACTCACACCCCACACAAATTACGTTAGAATTTTCCGAGGTGGCGCCCGGATGATTCCAGTGTGTAGCCAAGGTTAAGAGCCTTAGCTTTCGTCTCCTTGATTGGGCAACTGGAAGGGCACAGTTAACTTCGGACAAGTCACGTCAGTGGAGTGGGGAAGGCAGAAGTTAGATGATGTCAGAGAACAGATGAAGAGAAGTTAGATGATTGCAGAGAACAGATGAAGGGAAGCAGAGAATCAGCAAGTGTACACTTGCTCTGAAGAAATCGGGCTGTGGGAGGAGGGTGAGAGGTCAGACCATAGCTAGAGGAGGATCAGGATCAAGGCCATTTTCTGTGGGGGCAGGTGCAAGAAAGGAGAGCCCTGAGCACGTCTATAGCAGAAGAAACAGCTGGGAAGGGAGAGGTGGGACACACGTGAAAAAAGAGAGTGATGGATGAATGGAAGACCACAGAAAGTCAAAGGGAAGAAGGGACACCTTCCAGAGCTCAGCGGAGAGTCCAGCCTTAGGCAGAGGGAAGGAGAGGAATAAAGGGGAGGAAGGAAAACAGGAAAGACACGGTTGGGCTCTGAGTAGGGAGAATGGCATACCTTAAGAAAACTCCATCTGATTATCTCTCTTTTCTCTATGAATTAGAAGGCAGACTATTTGATGAGGCCATGATCGTAGGTGGTGGGCAGGAGATCTGAGGAAAATGGTAAAAATCTAGTATCACTGCTCTTGGGAGTGAGAGAGGGTGTTGGCTGAGGGTCGCACTAGAGCCCATGGGAGGCTGGGTATGGCATGGATACCATCACCAGTATGAAGGCAGAGATAGGTGAATCATACCAAGCGGGGGCAGTCATCCTAAGGTGACAGACCCTTGCCCTCACCATTCACCCCTTCCTCCATCCTGCGCCATATTCACTCCTACACGCCAGGCTCTACCACTGCCCTACACTATGTGTGGGCTCGAGCTAGCAGCCTGAGCATCAGCCAGGGACTTGTTAGAATTGTACTATCTCAGGTATCACCCCAGACCTCCCGTGACAAGATCCCCAGGAACGTACATTACACTTGGGAACCCCTGCTCTAGACTTTCCCATCTATAGCTCTTGTTACCTTCCAAATATGCCAAGAAATGTGTGTGCCATTGTTCACTCTGCTTGGAACACTGGTCTCCCATTCATTCTAGCCAATTCTACTCTTCCTTTAAGATGCTATCTATGTCAGTCTTACCTTTTCTCTAACTATTCCCAAGACCCTGCTGGGAAGAACTATTTGCTACCTCAAATGTGTTTCCATAGACTTCATCTAAGTGATGCCATGTTGCTTTCATTTATCTTGAGCACCCAACAGGTGGCCTAGTATGAATCCAGTGCTCTGTAAGGTGCCCATGTGTTCTCTGAATGAAAGCCAGACCCCTGATTCCCACTCCTGTGTCCCAACCCATACTGTGACCATTTTATGCACATAAAAAAGTCATGCCTATTTAAAAAAATAAGCAAAGCTATAAATTAAGCCCCAAACTCCTCACCATGCATTTGCCTGATATTACCCAAAAACTTGGGAAAGCATTGGGTTTGTCTTTTTCTATAAAAATTCAAAAAGCCATATCTCACTCTTTCAGATCTCTCTGCATGCCACATAAAGCTCAGGCCTCAGGTCCCAAACTTCCTAAATGGCTATAAACAAATGCAGTATTTCAAAACATCAGAAGTTTACCATTACTTAACTTTCCAAGTGTGAAAACCCCCTCTACTTGTTTCTGAGTAGGAAACCCGCTTTCTAATATAGCTAGAAAGATCAACTAAATAACAAATATGTATAGCGTTTTAATCGACCTTTTAAGGTCCTCGGCATGAAAATCAGGCCCTTTGCCTTTTTTCTATCCCTTCTGGGCCTGGCACATAGTTGGTGCTTGATTAATGTGTTTCCGATCAAGTGGAGAGGAACTATTTCCCTACTTTACCATTCACAGCTACACTGGACCAAGAAGTATATATTAATGGTGGGGCAATCTACTAAGCACCCTACTAAGTGTTTCTTTTCTTCCTTCCATTTCTGCCCTGTGCTTTCCGGACCTGGGATTTGTGGCTGATCACTCCTGCTTAACACCTGCCATACGATTAAAATAACCTGGAAACCCAGGAGCCTCAGAAAGTAGAAAGCCGAGAAATACATCCCACAGAATCTCAAACCTATCATCTTATTAATCTGGTTAGGCCCTGAAGGAATAGTTTCTTTCCTCCCCACCTGAACATTTCCAGAGATGCTAATACTCAAGATGCTTCCCTCCCCCCACCCTCCACCCCCAGCTCATTAGACCTGCCAGTCACCGTGTGGAAGAGGACCTCTGTGTCACTAATGTTGCCTTAGAAATTGCAAGCAAAACAAAACAAAACAAAAAAACAAAAAACAACCTTGGAAATTCACAGCAAAAACAAACATGTACCATCAAAAAACGAGAATCTGTCAGGAGAGTCAGTCATGGTGCCCTGGCTGTATCTGGAACACATATGTGGGATTTCTTCAAATAACGACGGGGTTGGGGGGTACTTATCCTGAGTCTGCTCCCCACAAGACTCCATTCCAGCACTTTTCACAGATTATTTCATTCCATTTTCACAAAAGACCTGCAAAGTGGTTATTATCATTCTCCTTCTAGAGACCAGGTAACTGAGGCTCAGAGAGGCTAAGAAAATTACCCAGAGTAGGAGAGCTCCTAAGGCTATTAAGGATGAGCTCCCACAGGGGTCATGTTCTGCCTTACTTTGAAAGCTCTGCGCTTTTTTTTATTGCACTAAATTGTCATGAGTCCTATTTTCTAAGACTATGTGTTTTACATGACAAAAAAAGAAGTAGTATGGGATACCGTGTAAGACTTCCTCCCAAAAAATCTTGTTCCTCTTATTTCTCATGGTAACTGAAATTCCCAAATTACTCACTCTTTGGTATTAAGGCACCGGAAGCTCTCTGTTAGGATGACAATGTTTTCGTCATGAGGAGAATTGCAAACTAGAACTCATTAAATGTTTATAAGGGTTTATTTTACCCAAGGCCCCATGGCAGATGCTGTGGGGAACACACACAGGCACACAACCCCGGTACCCTCAAGAATCTTACAAGTTAAATAGCCCTTCCAACTTAAAGAATAGTTCAGGGTGTTCCCCTGCAAGGTGAATTGCCAAATGAAATTTCTACACAATTTCTATAGGCCTTCAGACATTATACACTTAATGGGCATCCGGGCAGCTCAAAATATGAATTCACTAAAGTAGCTCCTGTCACCCACCCTGAGGAAATGAGCCTTGAGAGAGGGGAGTTTTCAAAGGGAGGGAAAGCCAGAGAGGGCTTTAATGAGGAGTCTCTAAGCAGGTGAGCCTGATGAGAACAGAAGGCCTGGAGCAGTCGTTAGAATTGACTGTACCAGGTGGGGGTGGCACGTGCTGGGCAGAATTTGAGGAGTCCCATTTGGCATTTGCCTATGCCACGTAGAGTTGTCTGCGCAGTTATAACCTGTCACTTGAGCTGCCTCAGAAAGTCTCACTCTAGGTGGGAAGAAAATCAAGCCTGACACTTAACAGCCTCACTGGGCAGAGGACTTGCGATTAGAATCACCTGGCCATGCCCAGCCCCCACCTGGGCCGCAGCTTTTCAGAATCACACATGACAAGGAAAGAACTTGCTCAGAGCTAGTGGTGTGTGGTAGCTGGTGTGTGACAGCTAGGGAGGGTCAGCTGTGAACAATTCGGGAATCTGGTGATCACTGGCCATGGTGGGAGCATTTACACTGGAAATCAGCAAGTTACAAAAGCTTTTTCTTTCTTTCTTTCTTTTTTTTTTTTTTTTTTTGGAGAATTTGCTAGCACACCATTGCTTAGAGCTGTCCATATACTGTCCTTTCTCTGATTTGTATATGAACTCCATATCATTCAGCAAATCTCAAGATAATATGCATAATGAATTTAACGATTTGTTATTTAGTTCTGAGAGACAAAGGAGGTGTTTGCTTTGAAGCAGGTATTCTTAAAGAGCCACCAGCATCTCTATACAAATTAGACCAGTGGTTCCCCAAGTGTGGTCCTGGATCAGGAGCATTAGAATCTTGTTAGACTACAAATTCCCCCTCACCCCAGAGCTTCTGAACTGGGAACTTTAGGGGTGGGACCCAGACATTTGTGCTTTAATAAGCCCTCCAGGTGGCTGCAATGCACACTCAGGTTTGAAACACTGAACTACAGAACTCTTTACCATTTATATATTGTATGCGCATTGTACACACTCATTCCACATAGTTCAGAAATTATCACATCCTCTCTAAGCACTATTGTGCGCTATAACATCTGTGTTCTAGTCAGCCTTCGAGAGAGCCTCCAGGGTATCTGCTGGTACTCACATCTCTTCCCCTGCTGCATCACCAATGGTCTGTGTGACTGAGAGGGTGGTCAGAAATGCTGACGTGTGACTTCTGACACTAGGTCACAAAAGGCATGTAGCTTCCATCTTGGTCTCCTGGGTCACTTGCTCTGGAGAGACCCAGCTGGCACGCTATGAGGATAGTCAAGTAGACTTCTGGAAAAGCCCATGAGAATAGAACGGAGACGCCACTAGCCAGCACCAACCTGCCAGCCATGGGAGTGAGCCCTCTTGGAAGTGGGTCCTCCAGCCCCAGCCGAGCCTTCAGATGCCAGAGCCCCAGCTGACATAGGACTGCAATCTTCTGAGAGACCGTGGGCTAGAACCACCCAACCAAGCCCGCACTGAATTCCTAACCCTTAGAAACTATGAGAATGAAGGCACTAAGTTTTGGGTAATTTGCTACACTGCACTAGATAACCAGCAGCAGATAAGGCTCATTGTGCTGATAGTGCTTGAAGGCAGCTACACCTGAGGGGTTTGAATGGTATCAAGTTTCATGAAACAAGGTCTTTTCCAAAAAGAAGCTTACTGCTTATGTGGGAGAGAAGATACGTAGTAAAATTTTAAAAAATACATAGTAAAAAAAAAAGTAAAAAATTTTAAAGTGTTATTAATTTATTAAGAGATCACAAGTCTAGGGGACAAAATGATCCTGCAAATTCTTTGCAAAATAAGTTATGCCACAAAATCAAGTTTTCCAGCCCCCTGGCAACCCCTGAATAGCACTTTAATCCGTCCCCTTTCTAAATATATTATATCCTTCCTGAGCTCTTTAAGCGGAAGGAATAGGAAGTCACTGCTGTTGATGAGGTGAGGTGCTTGTTGTGAAAACCAGTTATACAGGGCATCCAGATGTCATCTCGGCTGTCAGGGCAGATGGCTGGGGACCCAGGGCTGCATGACAGTGGCTGTCCTCAGTCCACCTAGGAGGCTAACGGACAAGACAAAATGCTGGTTTCTAGAACCTTCATAAACCCCCTCATTCATTCTTCACACAAACTCATGATCGTCCCATTTTCCCGGTGAGAAGCTGCAGCCTGGAGCAGAGAAGCGAGGTCACCCAGCTAGTAAGTGGCAGAGCTGCGAACAGTCCAACTCAGAGCCCAAGCCATTGGTGATCTAGCACGTGGCCTTCAAGGCGCTCTCACTGTCTTCAGAAAAGTCTTCGGCATCGGCTTGCATAACAATACTTCACGGCCATACAT
This sequence comes from Phoca vitulina, assembly GCF_004348235.1. Taxonomy (NCBI): domain Eukaryota; kingdom Metazoa; phylum Chordata; class Mammalia; order Carnivora; family Phocidae; genus Phoca; species Phoca vitulina. Next base: position 95,158,645 of record NW_022589704.1, read on the forward strand.
GTTCATGGCACAAAATCCAAAAGGTATGAAAGTCAGTGTTCCCAGCAGCCACCAGTTCTCTTCCCTGGAGACCACCACTGCTACTGGTTTCTCACGTGTCCACCTAGAGATGTTCTCTCTGGCTTGATCATTAACCTTTCTTTCTTTCTTTCTTTTTTTTTTTAAGATTTTATTTATTTGAGAGAGAGAGAGAGAGGGAGAGCATGAGTGGGGGTAGGGGCAGAGGAAGACGGACAAGCAGACTCAAGCAGACTCTCTGCCAAGCAGGGAGCCAGATGCGGGGTTCGATCCCAGGACTCTGGGATCACGACCTGAGCCAAAGTCAGATGCTTAACTAACTGAGCCACGCAGGCGCCCCCGCTTTTTTTTTTTGATCATTAGCTTTTCTCCCAAGGGCTGAGTTCAACACCATAGTGTGAACGAGGGAAACAGAGCAGAAACAGCCTCATCTGCAGACATTTCCTCACACTCCAGAATGTTATGCTTTTTGCCATGGCAGGGAGCAGTTCCACAGTACCAGCATCCTGTGTGCCCATTGCACCGCCAGCCGCAAGGACCCCGGGCTCCTGACGCCACCCACTGCTTACTCTCCCCTACACCCAGGATTGTTTTCCTCCATGCAGAGTAAAGGACTCACCCTCCCTGAGGGTTTCAGAGAGGGTTTATGCCAACACCTGCCAGGTCTTCTTTACTGGAAAGTGCTGCAGGAAGAAAAGCCAGGTGGCCTGGGTTCAGCTTCTAGGTCTATGAATTTGAGCTAAATCAGTCCAGCTCTCTGGACCTCACACTGGACCTACTGTAGAGGGATAACGGAGGCAGAGAGGACACTTGTGCCCACACCCCTGTGTACCCTGTGCTCCTCAGAGACACACGCACCATCCAGCACCATGAGGGTCTTCTCACTTGTTCATCACAAGGGTGATGAAGCATCCCCAGGACAGGGGCTGTGTTTCTCCCCACTTCTCTCTCTCTTGCAGAGCATGTGAAATGTAGTAAGTACTCCTTAAAGACTTTTTGAAAATATTTCTATATACATTCAAGCATTCTTCCTAAGGGCATGACTCCCTTATTTTATATTTTTTTTACATTTTTTTAATGTGTCAAGTTTTTATTTAAATTCTAGTTAGTTAACATACAGTGTAGTATTGGTTTCAGGAGTAGCACTGAGTGATTTGTCACTTACATACAACACCCAGTGCTCATCACAACAAGTGCCCTCCTCAATGCCCATCCCCCATCTAGCCCTTCCCCCACCCACCTCCCTCCATCGACCCTCAGTTTGTTCTCTGTCATTAAGAGTCTCTTACAGCTTATTTTTCTCCTTTTTTTTCTTGTCCTCCTTCCCATATATTCATCTGTTTTCTTTCTTAAACTGCACACATGAATGAGATCATCTGGTATTTGTCTTTCTCTCACTGACTTATTTCACTGAGCATAATACATTCTAGCTCCATCCATGTCATTGGGCAAGATTTCATTCTTTTTGATGGCTGAGTAATATTCCAGTGTGTGTGTGTGTGTGTGTGTGTGTGTGTGTGTGTGTGTATCTTCTTTATCCATTTATCAGTCGATGCCATTTGGGCTCTCTCCATAGTTTGGCTATTGTTGATAATGCTGTTATAAACATTGGGGTGCAGGTACCCCTTTGAATCAGTATTTTTGTATCCTTTGGGTAAACACCTAGTAGAGCAATTGCTGGGTTGTAGGGTAGTTCTATTTTTAACTTTTTGAGGAACCTCCAAACTGTTTTCCAGAGTGGCTGCACCCCAGTTTGCATTCCCACCAACAGTGCAAGAGGGTTACCCTTTCTCGGCATCCTCGCCAACACCTGTTGTTTCTTGTGTTGTTAATTTTAGCCATTCTGACAGGTGTGAGGTGGTATCTCATCATCGTTTTGATTTGTATTCCCCTGATGCTGAGTGATGTAGAGCATCTTTTCATGTGTCTGTTAGCCATTTGTATGTCTTCTTTGGAAAAGTGAATGACTCCCTTACCTTGCTCTGTTCCTTACAACACTTACTGTCTTCTAAGGTATTACAAACCTTACCTATTTATTATGCTTATTGTCTGGTTCCTTCTAAGGGTTAATTTTATGTGTTAACTTGGATAGGCCATAGTACTCAGATGTTTGGTCAAAGACCAGTCTCCACACTGCTGTGAAGCCATTTTTAAAATGAGACTGACATTTAAATTGGTAAACTCTGAGTAAAGCTGGTGCCCCTCTGTAAGTTAGGTGGCCTCATGCAATAAGTTGAAGACTTTAAGAGCAAACAGTCTGAAGTCCTTCAGTCTGAGAGGGAATTCTGTCTCCAGATGGCCTCTGGCCTAATGTTACACTAACTCAGACCTGTCAGGTCACCAGCCTGCCAGCCTACCCTGCAAATATCACACTTGTCAAACCCCACAATCATGTTAGCCAATTCCTTACAATAAAGTGTGTGTGTGTGTGGGGGGGTGCGTGCATGCATGTGCATGTGTATACACTGCTGGTTCTGTTTCTCTGGAGCACCCTAGCTAATGCATTCCCCAAGACCTGCACCCCACATGTAAACTCCACAAGGGCTGAACTTTTCTTTTTCTTTTAAAATCTTATTTCACTGTGGGAGGAACACTTACCATGAGATCTCCCTCTTATTGTTGACTGGGGTACGATGTTGCACAGCAGGTCTCTAGAATTTACTTATCTTGCTTCACTGAAACATTGTGCCCATTGATTCGTACCTCCCCATCTCCTCTACCTTCTAGCCCCCCAGCAACTACCATTCTACTCTTAGATTCAATGAATTTGACCATTTTAGTTGACTCATTTAAGTGGAATCAAACATATTTGTCTATGATTGCCTTGTTTCATTTAGTATAACATCCTCAAGGTTCATCCATGATACAGTTATTAGACAATGTCTCTCTTTTTAAATGCTGAACAGTATTCCACTGCATATATACCACAATTTCTTTATCCATTCACCTGCTCAGAAATTTTTTTTCTTATTTGTTCATTGATTTATCTCTTCCAGGTGCTGCAAGAGGGCCCGGCACACAGCTGCATCAAATATGTGTTGAATGAGTTCTGAGAACTGTCAAGAGTCATTGATATGCTACGGTCATTTGACCTGAAGGAACTCTAGCACATTTAAAAATTAGGTCTTTTATATTATGAGATTTAAAGACCTGTCTCGTGTTTACTTTTAATGAACTTTTCATAGAATTTCTCCTTTAACCTAGGTTTAAAAGTTGAACTATAGTGCAGGCAAAAAGTATTCCCAACACTTATTGTTTGCTTAAGCACTATAGATGTCTGGCAATGGAATTGCTTTGTTATCCTCAGATAAGCCTTTGTTCCTGAAATAATCTTCCACTAAAGGCATAAGAAGATTACAGAATCAGACACTTAAAAAAAATTCCACTGTCCATCTTTGCATCAAGCTTGTACTCTGAAAGTATCATATCATATACATATGAGGGACCTTGACAGTTTTAAGGTGATATGGGATACCCATAGCTATTTCTTCTTCTTCCTTAGCATTAGAAAGGCCTTAATATGTGTCCAGGTCCAGGGAATGGATCATGACTGCTTTAAGCCAATTAGGGCCATCCTGTTCCCCATTTTCCCAACTTCTTTGCATCATGACCCAATTCTGGCCATGAGATCCCAGCGGAAGACTTCTTGGGCATTTATGGGAAAGTATTTTCTCTTCTAGTAAGAAGGTAGCTGCACCTGACTCCACCCCTTCCTCTTTCCTAGACATGATGGCTGGACCTGCACCAGTCATCTTGTGACCATGAGGGAAAAGCCAAGAAAATCAGGCATCAGTCCCGACATCATTAAGCTGCTGAACCAAAGCCAAAGCCTCCTACATTTAGACTTCTTGTCATGTCAGAAAAAATGAACCCATATTCATTCAAGCAGTTGTGGTCAGGTTATCTGTTTCATGAAGCCAAAAGTATTCCTAAATAACACTGATGACAATATATTACAACCACTGAGCTTATTGCAACAGAAAATGCAGTCGGTGCTTTTCCTCCACTTAAGCCAGGGAAACTGCTACAGTAGAAACTGCTACTAAGCCACCTTTGTAAAATTAACCTTGGCGATATCTAGGATGTGTTGGCAAAATTCACCAAAATAATCCAGCTTAATCAGCATTATAAAAATGTTCTGGATGGAAGTACAACTTGGTATAATGGAACAATCACTGATACATGCATCAGGAACCATAAATTCAAGCTCCAGCTACTACTAACATTGCTATCCCAGGCAAGTCACTGTTCTTCTATGGGCCTCATTTCTCATCTCTACAGTGAAGGAGTTAAACTGGGTAACCCTGGGGTCCCTTTCAGGATTGACATTCTATGTAAATTCTATGTAAATTACAAACTGAAATAAAAACTCACAAAATTCTTCTGTGGCCTCCAAATTTGTTTTCCAGCTTCTAGAGTTGACATTCTAATACCCTGTGTAAGTTTGAAAGGACAGACCCACTTGCATTTGCTCATAAATGTGACCTATCTTTTCAAAGTGTATTAGGACAAGGACAAGGACATGCTGTAGTGGCACCTTCATGCCATGCAAACTACAGATGCAATGCAGAGTCCAAACATGTTTTCCAGAAGGAAGGTACCTCCCAGAGCAAGTGCTGTTGCTCAGTATCCAAAGACTTAGGTCTGCCATCTTCCAGAATTGCCAAACCACGATGGACTGATTCAACATTTCCCTATAGTCACCCTGTCCGTGTAAGCTAGTTATCCATTTTCTCCTTTTCAAATTAGCACAATCATTTTGTGCTTTTGTCCTTGATCTTTCACTAAAGGAAGATTAAACTATCTACAATAGAATGCTCTCAGTACTTCACTATGTTATGCTGCTTGCATATTCATTATTGTCCAGGCTACAGTGTCTTGTTATTCTATGATTTAACTTGTTTTGTGCTGTGTGGTGAATTCTGAACTAGACAACTGGGCTGAATAATTTGGTGGGCTTTCAGGAGGATACCCTCCTGTCTTCCTTTTCTCTCCCATGCCAGAACCAAACACCAGTATGAAGCCTGTCAAAGCCACTGTACAGAGATGCAGGCATAAGGCCAGGCATATTGAAGTACTGAGCAATCAGAGATCCAAGGGCACCTCCTGACCTCAGTTGCCTATGGTCAAGTGAAGGACACAGATACTGTAGGGTTATAAAGGTAGCAGAGAAGTATGGATATGGCACCCTGAGCCCAGAGAGGGCTCCTTAACTGAATTGGGGAGAGAGGGGGAGAAAGGAGGTGAGGGTAGCCCTCCTCCTCCTACTGGAAGACCATTATTTGGAGAGCTTGAATAGTGCAGACTGGCATGTTCCAGTGTGCTCACAGAGGGATGGCTGCTAATGTTTCAACCCCACTCTCCAGTCCCGCCCACCACCTCTCTTCTCTGTGTTCTTTCCATTTTCCTGCCTGTACTCACTTCCTCAGCTGGTGTGGGGAAAGCTAGCACTCTGAGGACACCACTACCCAACCAGCTGCTCTGCTCCTGCCAGGTCATCTGACCAGTCACTACATCTGGGACCCACCTTGGCTCTCCTCCCAGATCCTCTTTGAGGGGCCCTAGTGTTTGTGTTTAAAAATTGGATTGTTTCACTACCCTGTGGATTCTGGAATTGCAGGATCCAAACAACAGAGGCTTTGCACTGCATGGGCACATCCCAAATGAGCAGAGTGGAGGATGAGTGTTTGGGATTTCCTAGGAGGTCTGTAAGGGTCTGTAGTCAGGAAAGGGCAAGTTCAAGACAGTGGCCAGAAGGTGTGGGGCTGGTGGGAGCCCACCCGGGAACTTACACCTTGTTCTCAATACTGGTAGCCCCCGCAGCTCTGAAAGGACAAGGAAAACAGATGGCCACACAGAAGAACCTTCCTGATGATCCCTGATGGTTAAAAGGCGGAAGAATAAACCCCAGAGAGGAGGGAGAAAAAGGAAAAGAGAAGGAAGAGAAGCCTAGAGCCACATGGGTAATGTCAGTCTTTCAGGATGTGAGGGGTTATTGTAAAGAGGCTCTTCCTCCTCTTCATTGTTGACAGAATAAGACAGAGGTTCCTTGGAGCACCTGGTATCTCAGGAAGACTTCCCTGGCAGTGAGTGCTGTTACTTTGGGGTTACTGGGCAATAACATATTCCCCTTTCTGGAAGACTTTATAAGGAACACCTACTGTCCATCACTGCTGGATGGTTTACAGTGGTCCAGCTCAGAGGAAAGGCTGGCTAAATGGATGCCCAGGTTCCTTCAAGACTTCAGATACTCTGTTTCTACTAAGAAAGCAGTTTCTACTAAGAAAGCAATCTCCAGGTTCCATCAAAAAACCAAGGCTATGTTAAATAAACTTGTTATTGTAAAAAATCCAACCATTCTCCTAATAATAATGTCTGCTTCCCCTCCCTTTTAAACTCAGAAACCAGAATCCTAATTTATTAAAAACATATTGGATATAAATCAGGCAGGATAACTCATTTTGGTCATTTTCTATTAGACACTCTCTCCTAGGAAGTAAACTGACAAGCTCACTTCATTTTTTAAGCTACAAAAAGCATTTCTTATTATAAACATTTCAAACATACTGAAAAACAGAATAGCACAACAAACCTCCATTATATTCATCACCTTGATTTAAAACAAATATGTCCAGGGGCACCTGACTGGCTCAGTCAGAGGAGCATGTGACTTTTGATCTTGGGGTCGTGAGTTTGAGCCCTACATTGGGTGTAGAGATCACTTAAATAAATACATATAAAAAAATAAAAATAAAACAAATATGTTGAACAAAATTAACAATAATTCCAAATGTCCCCAACTGTCTAGTTCACAACTGGCTGGCTCAAATCAGGATCCAGACAAGGACTTGCATTATACTTGGTTACATTTAGTTGTTATGTCTCTGAAGTCTTATGCCTTTGCTACAGTGACATCTGTAGAATTACTTACATTCTAAATTTGTAGAATCATAGTTTGCTTCTGTGTGGTGTCATTTTATTTGTTCTTCTGTTCCCTGTCTCTCTACTAAATGGAATTCAGCTTTGCAGCTTGATTAAATCTAGGTTTCAACTTTATTTTGCCAAGAATACTTCCTAGATGGGGCTGACTGGTTTGTTTCAAGAGGCAGTTGACTTGCAGTTCTTCTCTCAGTGATGCTATCCTGAATGAGTGAGCTCAGAAGGAGACAGCTGGACTCCTCCCCATGTGAAGTTCCCCATCAAATTTAAATAATGGTTTCATCCATTGATGATAATTGCCTGAATCAAAGATCTTACCAGAAACTACGAAATGGGGATTTTCCTAATTCTATCATTCCTTCCAAACTTATTGCCACCTTGCCTCTTTACTCATATATTTTAGCTTCAGAGCAGAAGAAATAATATAAAAATATGCACATATAGGGGTGCCTGCATGGTGCAGTCGGTCAAGCATCCGACTCTTGGTTTCAGCTCAGGTCATGATCTCAGGGTTGTGAGATTGAGCCCTGTGTCAGGCTCCGTGCTTAGAGCAGAGTCTGCTTAAAATTCTCTCTCCCTCTCTCTCTGCCTCTCCCCCTGCTCATTCTCCCTCTCTCTCTCTCAAATAAATAAATAAATCTTTAAAAAAATAGGCACATATAGAAGTGATTCCTGATTTAACAATTAAGGAACATCTCTCAGCTGAAACTACACGTCTTGGGAAGACAATGGTAGGTGGAGATGTGGATACAAGAAGAGTCTGAGATTGGGAAACAGGATGAGGGTTCTTAGACTGCACACTCTGGGTGATCTGAATTCTGGCTATAAGTAAGCCCAGAGAAACATCTGGCCTTCTGGGAAGAAAAAATAGAATGAAGAATGGAGAAAAGAGAGAAAGAAAGAGGAACACCCAGGATATGAAAAGTATCTTAATGAAGTTTGGAGACAACAGGGCCTCACCGAGGAGGGTGGTAATAGAATTCAAATCTACATGTTCCTGATAGAACCACTGGGGGACAGGCCCAGGTGAGACTCTAGTGAATGGAAGACTGACTGATGTCACTGACTCTACTCCCTGGAGGCAGTGATTGGCCACTGTTGGCATGGAAGCCCAGCACAAACCCCAACTGCCATCTGAGTCCATGGGGAAGGGCCAGGGGCCACAAATGCTTGGAAAGCCAACCTCCTATGGCCTCTGCTTAGCCATCCTTCCCTGCCTGACTGTTCCTGAACACTGTCTTCTTTATTTCCCCTTCCAGGGAAACACGACCCTCCCCATTTGTTCTCCTGTCCCCCATACCAGCCCCCCTGGAGAGGAAATTGATACCATGTATGCTTACACAATCATCACCCTCGTAGCAGCTGCTCTTGGAGGACAGGAGGACTATGTAGATAAGTTGCTCCAGCTGCCACTATGCGGTCATTAGAATGTCCTGCTCCCAAAATGTAATTCTGACCACACTACCACTCTTGAGTCGGGAAGAAAGAAAAGGCAGGAGAGGGGAAACCTCTAAAGGAAGCAAGAAAGCTATGCAGGGTCCTCTTTGTTCAGCTTGGGGGTTTCAAAGTCAAGGGCAAAAGATGGAGAGAGACATGCAACTCAGGATGAATTCTGAAAATATGTCAAGGTCTTGTAAGTATCATATCCAGATAAAAGCCCAAAAGTTATTAAGGCTTATGAGAAATCAAGACAATGAGAGAAGATTTTTAAATATTTGGAGCAAATAGAACAAAGGGACAGACTGACTGATTGCTGAAAGCAAAATTAATAGGTAATACAAAACAAAGAGTTAGAATTCCAACCAGGCTATTATGTTCTCTGACACTGAGAAGAGTCTGCAAATTGGATAGGGTAGAGCCAGGGCCCTAGGAAACAACCCAAGTCCTCATCAAGCCAGGAAATGGTAAGAAATTGTCAAGCTATAGCGAGGTGGTAAGTGTCAGGTCAGCAAAATTACATTTGGGTTATGGAGGAACATTCAAGAAAAACTTCACAGAAGCTGTTAGTAATTCCCACGGACTCCTGGAGAAGCCAGGACACAGTAGTTGAGCAAATGCTCCAGTTCCAGAAAGAAGGAAAAGCTGATTTCAGAATGTGTAGGCAGTTCATCCCGACCTAAGTCCTCCTTTAAAATGCAACATGGATTATTAAACAGGTTGTTTGTGAAAATCACAAGAAGACGCGCTGATCTCTTGGCATCCACATAAGTTAACTAAAAAGAAGTCATGTTCTGGGCCATTTTTTACATGAGATTCTTAGGGCAAGTACATCAGAATGTCATTCTGAAGCCCTTAATTAAGGAAATCGTCCACAAAGTGAGAAGATGTGGGTCGTTGGTCTTGCTGCCTTTCAGTCATGTTAAATAATAAAATAGACACTTAAGAGGAAACCTACTTCCATGAACAGAGGAGCACAGCTTGGTAAACATACAGCCTTGATCAACAGAGCAACACCCACCACGTATAGGCTCCAGGTATGACATGCTCTGGGCACCAAATATGAATAAGACCTTCCCCAGAAGCAAAGATTTCACTGTCTGATAATCCCACAGGTACACACTGAAGCCCTGTGAGTGTCCAGTTCTGTGTGAGGTCATCAAGGCTCCACTGAAAGGGAACGCCTTCCCTCATCCCTGCCTGTAAGAGTTCCTAGCCTCGCTTGGACTACGAAGGTACATTTAACATGACTATTTAGGAGAAAAGAAGAGGAGGTATATATATCTATGACAGTGACTCACAGGGAGACCTGATCTAGTCTAGGGGGTTAGAGATGGCTTCCTTAAGAAATGTGTATTGGGGTGCCTGGGAGCTCAGTCGGTTAAGTGGCTGACTCTTGATTTCGGCTCAGGTCATGATCTCAGGGTCCTGGGATTGAGCCCCTCCCCCCATCAGGCTCCCTGCTCAGCAGGAAGTCTGCTTGAGGATTTCTCTTCCTCTCTGGCTGCCCCTCCCACTGTGCTCTCTCTCTCTCTCAAATAAATAAATCTTAAAAAAAAAAAAAAATGTGTGTCGTTGAGAGATGAGAATGTATAGGCAGGTGGGGACTTGGATAAAAATCTCATCCAATCATGGGATTTAGACCACATGATGATAGGAGCAGTAGTGACAACAATAATGAAAAGAGCAAGAAGTCACTGCTATGTCTTGCAGACTTACTGTATGTTCTGCTAAACACTGTGTACCTCTATTTGATCCTCACAACAAACCTATAGAGGAGATCTTGCTTTCCTTACTTTGCAGTTGAGGAAACTGAGACTCAGCAAGGTTGAGTAATATATGCAAGATCATAGAGCTGGTAAATTGAGCTGACATATGGCAAGATCGTGTAAGAAATGAGAAAAATTACATTTGCTGGCTTAGCAGAGTTAAATTCCTTTCACTTGACTGTTTTCTAAATGATGCAACTACAAATACATATTTATTCACTAAGTCTATCCATTAAATGTCTAATACAGGGCATCACTCTGAGCTCAGAGAAGATGGTCTAACTCTGAAGGCAGATGGACCTTTAGCTAAATTTATAGCCAATTAGTGCTGGGAGCCAATAGCATTTCCTCCTATGGAGAGTTGGGTTAGTTTTCCATCAAAATATTATTTAATGGCAAGACCCCAAGTGGAATGTTCCAGGAGACCTTTAGCAATTGTGCACTGCATGTTATTTAAACTAAAAACAATGCTGTGAAAAATTGCACTTCAGCACAAGCTGTGGAGAACACACCAAATGGAATTGGCCGGCTGAAAAGGAGACATGATGATTGAAATATTATCCAGACTATTACATCCTTGAAGGGTTTAAACAGTGAGGAGGAAGACAGGGAAGGGGAGGAGGATGATTTAGGGTGTTTCATTTAAGAACAACAGGATTAAATTAACCTTGGGGAGGGGGGGATAATGGCAGAGGATGGTAGGGAGAAATATTATGCAAGATGTGAGAGGCTTCCCAAAGGAAAAGTGTGCTGGGCTGCAGAATTTTCTAGCCCAGCAAAGCAGGCAAAGCCATCTATCATTAAAGTCATTTACAAGCAAACTTGACAAATGCTCAGAAAATATATTATGGGCCACGTATCCTAGTCTTAGGAATGAACAAACTAATAGATCTTTTCTATCCCTAAATCAGGGAAAACCAACTGTTCTTTGAGATTTGTTCACCTGCATTTTGTTAGTCTCATTTCCTCAACTTTAAAATGGATATCAACAAATAAGTTACCCAACTTGGTGTGTGGGTGTCATATCAATTACAGCGCTAATAAAATTTCAACCCGGGGAAGGAGATGGATGGCATGACAATTTTGACATGTCTATTAACTGAACGATCATATTAATAAAGCCGACTTCTTAATCCTGGTTTACTTATAATTTTCAGTCAGGCTGCAGAAACTCTAAATTACACAAAGCAACCAAAAGATTAAAAGAAAATTTCCAGAATTAAAACCCAGCAGACCTAAACATTCATTGACTTCCCAGCATAGTGAGAAAAATCAAAGGTTTGCTTCGGGGGGGAGTGGTGAGGGGGAGGAAGGGTGGGTGTGACAGGCCCAGCTTTGCCAGTCCTGGAGATGTTCTGTAAGAGGCCTCAGCCAGTGCTGAGGTTTTGCTATTTCAGAGACAAGGAGCTTGGAGCTCAGATTCACATGCCCGGAATTAACATTTGTGCATCGCTGCCCCCTGCTGGAGGTATGGAACTCATCCTGTCCAGGGCGCAAAGAAAAGCCCTTTGCAAATTCCAATTGCTTTTCAATTAATTCCCTTTCCTTCCATCTCCCACCTGAAATAGCACCACCCTCCCCAAAGGACTGTTAGAAGACAATTCCATCCGAGCTAATGGGCAAACATCCCTTATAATGTAATTAGTGGGATTCCTCAGACTGTAACCCTGGTGACCCTCCATCAGCATGGCTTGCCAGAGGCAGAAAAATGAAACACATCATCTTGCTGCTCCAAGGACCACTTTATGAAAATATTCCCTTGAGTTAACATTAATTCAAGCACTAACAGGCTTTTCTTCTCAGAAGATCCAGCAACAGCCAAAACGTCAGCCCGTCCTTCCCTCCCACCCCTTCCTTTGATATTTGTATATGATGCCTCTTCCTTCCCAATGAGGCCGCTGCATCTCAAATGCCTCTAAAGATGGAAGCTCTGCCCAGCTCTAGAAGCCCCTGACCTGTCTAAAAATCCCCACTGTGCCAATGTCCACTGAGGCTTGGTGAGACTGGACTAGATCTTCATTTTTATAGCCAGGCCTCTGGAAGGTAGGTGCTTCAGAAAGAGTGGAGAGAAGGAGGAAGAGTAATTTTGGTTGGGATGATCATGCCTCTCCATGCTAAGTGGTAGGAATACAAGGCTGGATAAGCAATCCATGCTCTAACACGGTTTACAACTCAGCAGCCTGTCCTCAGCATCTTGTCCACACCAACTGTACTGGGCCAAGTCAGCAAAACCCCTGCCAGTGATCCCGACATACCTGTCTCCCTGAGTTTCTCTGCCCACCACCTGATATGCCCAGTAATCAACCCCACCACAGCATGCTACCCCCACTCCTGGCCTGTGGGGAACTGGCTGAGGGGGGCTCTTACTATAAACCTGTAGTTCTCAAAATTTCACCGGGACTTGTCACAAATGCAATTTCCTGGGCCGCAGCCCAGGCCCACTGAATTAGAAACTCGGGGGTGCGGGCCCAGCAATCTGGGTTGCACGAGCCGTCTGGAGATTCCGATGCATACTCCGGTTTCAGAACCGTTGCTATAAATGTCTAACATTTCTCTCCACGTGCCAACTCCCAACCAGAAATGACTCTTGGCTATGTCTCATTAATGCAGATTGGGAAACAAAAAAATATAAGAAGTCTGAAAAGCTATTCTTCATGCTGATCCAGTTACTGATGCTGATGGCCTATTCACATTCAGGGGAGGCCTGGATGCATGTGAAACTTCCTGGGACACCTGCCCCAATCCTCCAGCTGCTGGCCAGGAAACCTCCCTCCCTCTCTCCTGGCTGAGCACTCTGCACTGGGCGATCATAGTTATCACAGGGTCTCACTGTCCCTTGTTACACTGAGTGTGGTCCTGGACCGCCTCATCTTCATCCCCTGGGAGTTTGTTAGAAACCAGGATTCTGGCCCCGCTGCAGACCCACTGATCTGAACCAGTGTTTAGCAAGGTCTCCACCTGATTCAGAGACACACTGAAGGTGGAGAACTGTCACGGCTGGGTATTATCTGCACACTCACAGACACACGCACCGTGGATGTGAGGGCAGTTTTAGGGCAGTTTTATTCAACGCTGGGTCCTTGGTATCTAGAGTAGGACCAGATATATCCAGTTTCAGCATGAAGACATGTCTGAATGAATAACAGTGAATGAAGGACTTCTTCTTGAATGACAGCCTTATGAAGCCTGGGATGGCTCAATCCAAGAATAAACTCCAATTGTGTGTTCTCAAGCCCCACGATGCACAGTGGAATCCGAGGGAGTTTATGGATGGGACTCTTCAATTACATCACATGACCGGTCACAAATGACCTGCTCTGTGGAGACTATAATGCAGCTGCCTCGATTGCACTGCCTGGGTGATTCCCCAAGCTCTCTGGGAGAGGACGTGAAGGACTGTCAGCTCAAAGTGACTGACATGGAATCATCTAGAAGGATCCAAAGTTAGAAGGTCAGGGAATGTTAGTAGGTCAGGGAATGTTAGTAGGTCAGGCCCTACCATGTCACAGATGAGAGGTGAAATGACCACCACCCCAGCCCCCAACCCAGACTTCCTGGACTGGCGGATCAGGGGCTAGAGTCCAGACTTCAGACTGGGCTATGTTTTAAATGCTGTCACTGTCTCAAGACCCAACACGAATTCCTCTTCCCCACTGTCTACCCACCCCTACCCCGCAGCATCCCTGAATTAATGATAATTTATTTGGCTGCTAAGACCTAACCTAAGACCACATAACAGGGACCTAAAACAGAAGGTTTCTATTAGTCTGATGAAGAAGTCCAAGAAGTCAGGTGACCCAGGGGTTAAAGTGGCTCTGTTCCACCCTGCTGGGGGTCTAGCCATGGGAAGGTAGAACAGTGTGGAAGAAGGCAAGCAATTTCCTTTTGAGGATGGGGCCCTTCGCTGCACACATCACTTCTGCCCACATCCCCCTGGCTAGGACTCAGTCACTGGCCTCATCTAGTGAGGCAAGCTGGGAAATGCAGACTCTACCTGCATGGCCTACGACCAACTCAAACAAAGGGGATTTTATTAATAAGAGAAGGAGGAAGAATAAATGTTGAGGGACACTGTCTACCCACAGCCCATACTTCTCTATTAGATGAGGCCACTTGGGAGCTTGGTTGATGTTTTAATGGAGAGAGAAGGCTGGACAGGGGACAGGGAGAATGAGACAGGGTTGAAGAGGGGACATCAGAACACCCTACATATACAATTCATTATTGCTTGTATTAACAAATACCAAACTTTGTTGTTTCTGTGCCCAAAAGCCTTACACACACATAACCCTCAGAACATGCAGATTTATGCATCTTCTCCACACTTTGAGTTCAGTTTTCCTATCTGGGTGACAAGACAGCTGAGCTGGGAAAATGTAGGCTCCTCCAGCTATGAAGTTCCCTCTGCTTCTCCCCCATGGCCCTGTCCAAGCTAAGCTAAGCATCAATGACCTCTCTGACTGGACAACTCCAATTCCAGCTTCCTCCTCCTCCTTGGACTCTGGAGACACGGCATTTCCATTACCTTTTGCCTGAGGGACCATCTCTCATTCTAGCCCCAGGGTCTCAGAAGTATAACTTGCATGAGGAATAAATGCATCAGCTTATTCCTTCAGGATGTCAGAGGAAGGACTGGACCCCACAGAAGCATTCAGTGTTCAACAAGGGGGAGACAAGCTGATCCAATGAATCAAGGTCATTTCAAAAGCATCTCAGAACAATTGCAGAATCTAGTGACAGCTGTTAGTCAAGGACATTTCCCAGGCAGCCATCCTGTCCCCCTCAACACACACACCCTGCTAAAAATGCAGCCAGCTCTGTCCACTCCTGCACAGGGCTACGTCCCCTCGGACCATTCATGCAGAACTCCAGAAGTGGCACAGATGTTTCTGGAATCCCATGCCCATCCCTGGCTTTTACATCCCCCCTCCCATCCCACCCTCATTTCTTCTTCCCCCTTCCAGGTCTATTATGAGAAGCCTACTTGATCTTGAATTCTTCATAGAAGGTTCATAATATTCTAACTGGAGGGGCTAGAAACCAGCTACTCCAATCTTCTTCTCTTGCAGGAAGGGAAACTGAGACTCAAAGAGGTTAAAAAATTTGCCAAAGTCACATGATTTTGGATTAGGACCTGTAGGGGTTCAGAACAAGTTGCCCCAAGATGTGCCACTTTGCATGCAGATTATCTCAAGCTGAAAACAATCAAGGCCCAAAAGACTCAGGAAGAACCTTTGACCTTCTAACTGCCTAGAAAAATATAGATAGAGGGCCAGCTCCAGTTAGAGAGCTATCACCATAAATAACTACATTATAGTATGAACTAGGGATAATAGGGAGGAATTTAGCAAAGTCTGTTTATTAAAATTCTTCTCTGTGTTCCACTGTTTCTATACGGTCCAGAAAGTATTTGTTTACCAAACATTTACTCTTTTTCATTTTCTTGTGAATTGCCTTCCTTCTCTTTGAAGTCCCAGATGCCTACCTCCTTCTCCTTAATTCAGGATGACATATATACTGCATTTTGTCTAACTATCCTTGGTATCTCATGTTTATGTGGATGCCCCATATATACACAATTAAATTTAATTTTCTCCTGTTAATCTGTCTCCTGTCAATTTAATTCTTAGAGCAGCTACAAGAATTTTGAATTATAGAGGAAAAATTTTCCTCCCCAACAGACCCAAGGTTGCCCATGTGCATGTGACACAACAGACTTTCTTTTCTACCATGCTCCTTCTGTCATTTCTTTGTGCCTCCGTTTATTTTTCTATCAAATAGTAATAGTAGCAGTGACAGTGAACCTTTATTATTTCCTTTGTTCCAGGCACTATTCTTAACACTCTGCACATATTATCTCACTGAATCTTCCAATCTACCCTATAAGAAAGATATTCCTATTATCTCCATTTTGCTGTTGAGAACACTAAAGCCCAGACTGGAAAAATAAACTTGTCCAACTACCTCTGTCGCCTTCACAAATGGTGTGACAATTGATGAGCTAAAAAATGTAAGCCCTCTGCCTACACTCCACACCAAATCGCCTGGCCTGCCCCTTCTTGGTTCCCTTCTGGGATTTCCCACACTCTTGCTCTTTTCCCACCCCCTGAGTTTTTTGCCCACAGAACTGGCCGGCCGCATCATTTTCCTTAGCTTTTCAGTGATGAGAATGTTGTCAATGATAAAGGAGGGAGTTAGTGGTGTAGATAATAGAAAACTATGGAATATTGAAAATATGCTTCTCTTCGGGATATGATTTTAATATTCTAGAGGGTCCATTATCCCAAGCTGGGCAGCCAGAGCAGGACTGTCACCCTAGAGATGCCACCCAGCAGATAATCCACAGGGAGGTCTGGGAGTTGCCTGCCAGGGTGGGCGCATCATCAGTCAGACTGAGCCCCTGGTTTTAAAGCAATTCTTTTCCTTTCAAAGGAGGCTCATCTGGAGGAAAGAATCCAGTCCCAACTCAATTTCTATTTCACACCACACTGTGGAATGAGAGGATATGGGAGCCCCAGTCACCGGTCAGCCAGGAAGCTGGCTGCTCTGGGCTGGCATTTCACAGCAGTGGCAGTGAGATTGCCTTTGATAGCACACTTGCAGTGATGGGCAGAGCAGAGATGAAATTACAACCCCCACCCCCTGCAAGCACAGGTGGCCAGATGAGGATTGTTTTAACATGCTAAAATAAAAGTGCTCCTTGGTGGGTTTCTCTCCTGCCTGTCAGTCTAGCCAAATTTCTGAAACAGGGTGCTCTAGCCTCCAGCTCACAAACACCTGCAATCCTGAGGCCCATATGGCACATGGTGGGGGGGGGCTCCCCTGAAGAAGTCAGGTAATGATACTGTGCCGAGAAGAGGGGAAGCTGAGGACCAGGCCCAGCAGCAGTACCTCCTTAGTGCCCCTGTGAGATGGGGCCAGCTGGGTCTTCTCCTTCCTGACCACTTCCCTCTGCCAGGAGTGTCTCTTCTCTTCCTTAATCCTCCAGGGCTTTGGGGCTCATGCTGCCTTCCAGTTCTCACAACTAACTCTGGGGAGCCCTTGCTATCAGCTTTAGCAGGCCTTAATACTAAATCCTAACATTTATGTTTTGTAGTGTTAACTTTTATATTCTGATTTTTATATTCTGCATGTGGCAGAGGTGTTTTCAGCACCTTGTGGAGGGGGGAATGAGACATGACGGAGGGGAGGGGCGGTGAAGGATGTAAATGAGAAGGAGGCACGTGGAATTTCTTGACCCTCCTAACACCAATTACCTTCTTTTCTGACCATACATATGTAAAGAAGAACAATATTGTTTTGGTTTCTTTGCATCACAAGTTGCCTCCATCATAATTCTCTGGACTCGAATTACAGATTGCTGCTCCACATGGGCATCTGATCTGCCTGGAAGCCCCCTTTGCTGACTGTATTTTCCAAAACAGTAGTGTATAACCCATCCCATGTACTCTTGCCATGAAATACTGCTGTGCCCATCAGAAGGTCAGGTCTATTTTCCTCCCCCCTTGAACTTGGCCAGGCCCTGTGAGCACTTTGACAAACAGAATATGATGGAAGTACACACTCCAGCCACCCCAGCTAAGTTCATGTGGTTCAGAGAGAAACCAAGTGCCAAGTGCCCCCCAAATTCTTTGAATTTGTTCTGTGGGTACCTTGTGAAGGGACCATTTTGATTGGAAGCAGACCCAGTCAAATTTGTCCACTGGGACAGAGATTCTGAGAGCATCCTATAGCACCAGATTTGAGCAGAGAGCGTAGACAGGGACACCAGCCACAACACCTACCTACAAGCTTCATCCAGCGGAAATGAAAAACAACCAAGGTGCAGGGTGTAGCTTGCCTTAACTCCTAGCATATGGAAGTCAGGGATAGCTGGATGGGAGGAGAGGCCCCCACTCTGCAGAGCACTGCCCCACTACCAGACTAGAAGGTGGCCACTGGTGTTCTGAGCTTACCCATGAGGAATCTAACAGAGACAGCCAGGCAGGTAATCCATGATTAACACGTCCAGGTAAAGCCTCATTCCAGGTGGGATGGATGGGTGAAGAAAGTGCAACTTGAGGTGGATAATCATCAGGAATACCAGCACATTCTCAGTGTCCCTCTTCACAGGTGCTCTGGAGATCTGTCAGAGCCCAAATACCACCACAGCAGCTGCCACCGTTACAAAGATGACAGTGTTCTCTACAGTGGTGGCTCTCACGCGTGGGCATGTGTCACAATCACCGGGAGGACTGTTTAAAACACAGATCACTGGGCTCTAGCTCCACAGGTCTGGGGCGGGGCCCAACAATCTGCATTTTGAGAAAGTTCCCAGGTGATACTGATACTTCCTGCTGGGGACCACCGTTTGAGAATCACTGCTCTAAAAACTCTAAGTATGCTCTGAACTCCTCCCATGTAATGGATCCTCAACACGCACTTCATTTGAGCTTCACAGAGCCCCTGGAAAGCAGGCCCCAATTCATAGAGGAGAAAATTGCATACCAGACGTGCTACATAAATTGCCTGAGGTCACACAAGTAGTGGCAGCAGGGATCCTCCTTTTTCCTACATTACTTGTTCCCAGAAGCCTGCCCTCAGTGACGGCTACTGGAATTTTCACAGGTCCAAGTTGAATTGGATGAAACAAAAACAGTGCAAGTTTTTCATTACATTAACCATCTGAACTCAGTTTAATGAATTGTTCCTTTTTCTCTAAGATAAGCCCACTCATATTTTAGGCAGTTAAAATGTTTTTCTCAAATGATGGTGGCAAGAAATCTTTTTCTTTTCCCCTTTCTAATGTTACTTGGCAAAATAAATAGGTAAAGACCTAATTTCAGCCCCTTCTCTTTTTAAAAAAATTTCTGGTCTGTGAAATTCCTAGCAATAGCCCTCTGCCACACTGCCTCCTAGCACCTAAAGAGCACCTGTGTTTTATAGAGTGGCTTGGCGTGACTTGCCACATGCATACATGGTGGCAGAGCCACATACACTCTTAAGCCAGTCCTCTACCCACTAGCCCTATTATAGGTTCTTCAGAGGGCCCTGTCCCATATGGAGATGACCCTCATTTTTCCCAGGGCTGCTGGTAGCCACACACATAGGCCTAGGGGCAGTGTGAGGAGCCTCATCTAGAAGGCAGTCTTTCAGGCATTAAGGAAGGTCCATATCAATTCAGCTTTCTGGATCAGCACTAATTTCTATTCTCAGATAGCTGTTGAGTCAAGGTATCCCCTTCGGTATCAGTATCCCCACTTAGAGACCCCTGAATCAGAGGAAAGCACTGCTCCCCAGCCCTAATGCCATATACATAAGTGGTGGCTTCCACTAACACCAGAAGACAGTTGTGGTGTAGGGTGGAAGTAGGTGGGTGCTGGTGTCACATGGCTGGGGCCACATCCTGCTCTTCTCTTTAGCAGCCATGTAATCTCAGGCAGAGTATTCAATGGCTCTCTCTGGTTTAGCTCCCTCATCCATTAAATCAAGGCAATAGTACCATTTGATAGGGTAATTGTAAAGATTAAATGCATTAATATATTTAAAGCAACTAAGAACAGTACTTGTCATACAGAATACATTTGGATGTTGGTTTTTATTATTATTCAGTTCTTCATGCTCATTTATTGATGCCTACCAACCCTTCAGGGGGCTCCAGGGAGACAGAGATGGATAGGATATAGCCCCTCCCCCCCAAAACCTCCACTGGACAAATAAATGAGTGGTCTCATTATAAAGGAAGAACTATGTTTGCAGAAGCACAGGATAACATGGGAGCCAGGAGACTGGGCACAGTGAGGGACTTCTGAGAGGTAGAGACCTATGTGTTGACCATTTATATCACAGTACAGAGCTGACCAAAAGGCTAAGGATGACCTCTAATAGAATAAGGACTCTCAAACCTCCAGCATGCAGGGCCCCAGGAAAGGTTCTAGAAGTATCAAAATGCCACTCTACATTTTGAGCCACATTTACACAAGTGACTATTACCTCAGCACAAAGGGAAGGAGAGAAAAGGCCATAAATATTCTCAGCTCAAATTATAAAATGACTGAATAATTTGAGCAACTCATCAATGTTCATAACTATTTGAGGGGGAAGAACGCATTGTTCCATTAAGGACATAGAAGAGTAAACCTCTCATATGAATGAAGACACAGGACGTTAACAATGTAAATTAAGAATTAAAGAGCAAAACAATGGAATTCTGCCAATTTTTTAAAAAATTGCTGTACAAATTGCTAATCAGTATCCAGTGTGTCATGTTGGCTAATTCATTCAGTGAGAACAACAACAACAACAAAAGATCCCGGAGATGAGGCAATCAGCCTGGTGAAATCATTCGTGTGAAAAATGTCAGAAAGACCCCGACCCTTTGGGAGAGGCTCCCAAATATCCCACTGGGAAACTGAGTTAAGGATTCATATTCTGGATCTGGGAAATGGAAGTTCAGGAGACTCCCGCCTCTATGGTGTGAGAGGCAAAATAGGCAGGACCCAACAAGAGTGACAAGGCCCTTTTCCTCACAGAGCATATATCTAGGGGTGGGCACAGCTAACAGACAGGTAAATAAATAAGCAAGATAATTCTAGAGAGTGTTAAATGCTATAAGGAAGATAAAATGACCTCACAGGAAGATGTTGGAAAATTAGTGTTAAGGCTAGTTGCACACCTAATATTAATTCATTCCTTCTTGATTAATAGAACCCCAGTTTTGGGGGAGGGGAGCAACATTTCCTACAACATTTCCTAGGCTCCTTTATAGCTAGCAATGCCCATGGAATAGTGTCCATGAGACAGAAGCCAGACAATGAAGTGCCACCAGAGGTCACTGGGAGGCCATCCAGAATAGAGACTTGGCAGCTTTTCTCTTTGCCCTTTGAACTTAATCTTCCCCTCTTTGTTCCTGCTTGAAAGGTGAAGCCATCCTATAAGCTTGAGAACAAGGCCCACTGTGCTCAGAAGAGCTGAGGAGGACAGACACTGATAACACTAGGGTCGCTGCACCAGCCCTGAATGGTCCATTTCCAGGCTTCATGTTACATGAGAGAACTGTAACTCCCAGTCTCATTGAAGCCACTGGTCTTTCAGTTTTCATGTACTTATAACATAACACAGTTATTAACTGACTCAAGTCCCTTCTCTGGCCTGGTCCCCACCACCCCCCATTAGAGACTGACGGAGACACACATGTGCAGTGGAAGGTGAGCTCTAAGAAGCTGACCCTCCCCTTGGTCCTTACAGTAAGCCAGACCCTCCCACTCCCTGCTAAAAATGCTCCCATTGCCATCAAGACGGAGGTGATACTCCGACCTCTCAGGCATCACTTCTCCATACCACACGCCCTCCTCTTCAGGCCCCAACACTACCTTCTTGGTGGGGTTCTGAGACCTCATCACGATGATGCAAAGCAATCCATTTTCACTGCCATGAATTGTATGTGGACAGGCCTCCATGTAAAGCAGGCTTTGGATGGCTCAGCCTTGAAGGAGAATGACTGACCCTGCCCTGGAGCCGACTAAGACATCACGCCTCATTTGCCAATAGAGAGGAAAGGTCCAGAAACCTGTCCCTTACAGAACTGGCCCAACCCATCAGCAGACACCCACAGAGCACCTGCCTCAGGCACTGAACCTGGCACAAGGGACTCCAAACACGAGCAAGGCAAGGCTGTATTCAGACGGCGGACAGTGCACAAAGAGGCATTAGGATCTATGCATGTATAATTTGCTAAGACTCTTACAGTCTTGAATATAGCACAGGCATGTAACCTCCTTGGAGTGGAGTGGGGAAGGCTCAGGCATGGCTTTCTGGAGGAGGTGGAGCCTAGAGACTCATAAAGCAGGTGGACTAAAGTTCTCGGTAAGGAAGAAGCCTGAGGAGGGCAATGGGAGACGCATCTGGTTATAGCGACATGGAGTTGCAGAGATGTAGGGTATAACTTAAGTGTTAGAAGGAAGCAAGCAGGTAGGGAGAGAGAGAGGAAGGGAAGTTAGCAAGAGCCCCATCATAGGGCAGCCTATGCGCCACTGTCAAGAAACACATAGTCTCTGACCCAAGGGCAATGGGGAGCCACTGAAGTATGCTTAGCAGTGAGGGATGGACTCCCATTTGCACTTTAAATATTTATCTATTTATTTGAGAGAGAGAGAGAGAGCACACATGAGCATGGCGGGGAGGATCAGAGGCAGAGGGAGAGAGAAACTCAAGCAGACTCTGCACTGAGCATGGAGCCCGATGCGGGGCTCAATCTCACGACTCAGATCATGACCTGAGCCGAAACCTAGAGCTGGACGCTTAACTGTTGGAACCACCCAGGCGCCCGGCATTTGCACTTGAAACAGATCTCTCTGGAGGCCCACGTGGAGGATGAATGGGAGGAGGACCTGGCTGGAAATAGGGAGACCAGTCAGGAATGCAGCACCTACTCAGCCGAAAGGAAGGAGGGTGGGAATAGCCGTGGCAAGCCTGTGCCAGGTGGAAGCCTGTCAGGGAGGCATCAGAGGGCCTCCTGCGCTGGCGAGCAGCAGCCTCACTGGAGGCGGAGAGCATCCACTGGAGCGTCCAGGTGGCTTCTCTCCCTCCCCCGCCTCTCCCTGCAGCCCGTTTCATTAGAGCATGAGGGTCTCCAAGAGAAGGAAATGCCAGAGCTCCAGGCTCACATCGCACGTCTCCTGGTTTGCAGTAATCAAGTTCAGTGACAAATGGTGTCCTTGCATTGTGCCTCAGAATGCCTATTAAACTTTTATAATATTAAACAATTAAAATACTCTCCTAGATTTAAGTCTGTGCTTTCTTCAGGAACACGGCCAGGGAAATAAAATACTCAGCAGCTCCTTAGTCCCCAAACATATATCTGCCAATATGCTTCATGCTCTGTTTGATATCAAAGCAAAAGCACTCAAGTCAGCCTTCAAAAAAAAAAAAAAAGAAAGAAAGGTGCATTTTTCATGGCAACAAATAATAATGATATTTTTTAAACCTCCTTTTTTATGAGACCACAATTGGTGAAGCCAAGCTCTGATAATGAGGAGACAGGATGTTTATGAGGATCTGTTCTGCCTTTATTAGTGTAGAAGGTAGATGGTGACAGGAGCTGTAAGCCAATTCATAGAGACTGTAAATTTGCCAATGACTTGCGAGACTAACAGTAAAAATGAAAATGTAGTATCTTCTCCGGCTTGTATGTTTTGTGTGTGCTTTATTGCCATTGGGCACCCAAAGCATGCCCGTCTACCCCCACCCAGCAAACCCTAATGACCTTGTTACAACTGAAGAAATTCAGTCACACCTGCCCTGTCCAGTGTGGCAGCCACACGTGGCTACCTCTCACTTGAACCGAGGCCAGGCTGAACTGAGAAATACTGCGAATGTGAAGTACGCATCAAATACTGAAGACCTGGTACAAAAAAATAATGGGAAGTAGCTCATGAATATTTTTATACAATTATAAATTAATTTCACCTGTTCTGCTAAACTTTTTAAAATGTGCTACCAGAAAACTTTAAGTTATAGGTGTGGCCTGAATTCTTACATTGGGCAACAGTCTAGACCACAGAATTCACTCAAAAGGCAGCCATGAAGGAGGAGTTGGCAAAAGCAGTCCATCCCTGTGGAGCTCTAACAACTCATGAAATGCTGGTCCATGAGGGGACGGAGCTGTCATGAAACCCAGGGACAGAGCAGGTGACACAGCCCCAGGGTCCCTCACCCCCAGACCTCAAGCCAACATTATCTCCCAGTGCACTGAGGTATGCCAAGTTGAAGGAAATAAAATTCAATAACAATTTTTATAGTGAGCTGATTTTGCTGTTGCTCATTAGTGGCTGAGAGCTAAATTACTTTGAGCTTGATTGTCCCCTAATTGGAGAGGGACATAAATTCAGCTGAATGTGCTATTAT
This sequence comes from Phoca vitulina, assembly GCF_004348235.1. Lineage (NCBI taxonomy): Eukaryota > Metazoa > Chordata > Mammalia > Carnivora > Phocidae > Phoca > Phoca vitulina. The sequence goes on from NW_022589704.1 coordinate 95,182,692, forward strand.
GGATGACACCTTGATCCCGCACAATCGCATCCTTCTGCATTCACAATCTTCTGCACAAGAGAGGAAACCAGCTTTCAATAATTACAATAAAAATTCTGATTATTGACCAAGAACACTGTAATAGACGGAAATGTGCTAGGTTGTAACATACTTTTTCAATAAAGACATTGATCAGGTCTTCACTGAGTTAATGTTAAAGCCTGATTATAATGAGTCAGGAAATTACCAATTGTCACTGAAGAATATAAGCCACTTATTATGCCAATGTGTTTATGGCACAATAATTTACCACTCCTCCCAAAAACCTAGCAAAAAAAAAAAGAAATATCTCCTAGGAACATATCAGTGGTTTCCGCACACCCACACATTATCTGACTTTCTTTATCTAAAGCTACACCCATAAAAGATGTCGAACAGATAGTTGTTCAAAAAAAGATCGCGACGTGAAGGAAAGAGAGACAGAAGGTATCGAAATGGAGACTGGTTTCCGATTTGGCATCTTTGCAGAAAATGTGGCCAGTGGTATCCGCACCTGAATTTTACCAATTTTTTCCATAGTGGAAAACATTTACTTGTAAAACTGAATGTCTCTGACAGTTAAAAACTGCCCACGAGTTTGAAGATCAATAATATAGTTCACCCCAACTGAGAAATGAAAAGATGTATCGGTAATGAAGCATTTCCTTCAAGCCAGGCCATATACTCTTTCCTCTCTCATAAGTGAAGGGAAATAATTCAGGTGAGGTAGATTTGGCTAGAATAAGAAGGATCAGATTTTATTAGGAAATCAATCTTGTCATGGTCAAGACACCCCTCCCGTCACCCACTACGCTGGGCACCAGATAAAGACAATTCAACTAGAATGGGCTCCCAACTTGAGGAACTTAAAGACATTTTTTGAAGGAGTAATACACTCTCCAAGTGCAAACATTATAAAAGGCAGAAAATGCATGTGTGATGAAAAGTTTCCTTTCCTGTCTCCTCTCGTTCTGCCACCAGGCTCCCTACACCCCATAAAGGGACTATTTTTATTAGGCCTTATGTAGCCTTTCGGAGTTTCTTTTACTTATATGACACATGTAAATATATAGGTCTTATTTTTCTGTCCCACCTACCATTTCTTTTTTTCATAAAAGAAGTTTAGTACATGAGCACATGCACACACACACACACACACACACTGGAGTGACTTTGCTTTCTACACTAAGTATCTGAAAATTTCTCTGTATCAGTAGAGGGTGTCTACATTTTTTTTAAAACTGCTGCATCATGTTGCATTATGCAGTTAATTAACCAGGCCCCCAAGATGGGCACTTGGGTTCCTTTAAACCTTTTGCTATTATAAAAATTTAGGGCCTTCTAAACTAGCACTGATAGCATCCATATGAAATAACTTGCTTTTCCTCCCTTCGTCCCTTCACTTTTGGTCATTCACTCATTCAGTCTGTAAAAACTCACTGTGTGTCCACCTGTGGCAGGTGCTGCACTACGATGCCCCAGTGGAGGGTGCAGGTTACGTCATATTGGCCCATCACCGCTCAATGAAGATAGCAGGATAGACTTACATGTGGAGACAGAGCAAATCGCCCACAACCCACACTGGATTTTTTTCTAGGAAGTACTTGTAGATACTGACAGGAGAACACCCAGCTTGGAGGTTATCAGAGTAGTGATCAGCTAAAAAATTTGGAGAACTTCTGACCTACTTGTCTGTGGACAAGCCTCCAGCATTGACCTTCTATATCCTGTGCTTGTGGTGGGAGAAATATCGGTCATCTGCACCTCCCCCCCCATTTCCCCAAACACTCTCTTATCATTTTTAGGTAGTTTCCTGCCCCATTATGGACACCCAAGGCCTCCTCATGAGGCTGACCAGCAGCCTAAGGTACTACCTTATACTCTCGACCATTCCAGGTATCCTCCTGCTACCAAAGTCTGAGCAGAGCACACTACTCAGTCCTCAGAAATGAGCCATCTGCTGAGAAGCTGAGTTAGTCAGAAAATGTGCTATCCTCCTTGGAGGCGCCACCTCAACTCACATCTCTCTGAGGAAGCCTGCAAAGAATAGCCAATGGCAATGACACTAAGAATTTCACTGCCCTCGAAAGCCTGGTGAGCAAGAGAGGGCACAGGAGTGAGCCTCTGGGGCCTGCCTTGGCCCCAGGAAGTAGAAACAAAGGTACATGTGAGGCAGGTGCTCAGGGAGGACCAGCGGGAGGGACTCAACACTCGCTCAATATTCGACAAACATTTACTGAGTGTACCCTAGGGACCAGGCACTATTTTAGCTGCTGGGTATATAGCAGTGACAGTCCTAGCCCTTGGGAGGTTACATTCTAGTTGGAAAGATGGTCACTCGATAAATAAATAAGAGTTCTGCTAAGTGTCAGCTGGTCAAGCAGTTCCCATCCGCTGACGCATTGCCCACTGGCCGTGGCTGTCTCTGTGGCCAGGTGGCCGAGAATGAGGGACAACAGGCTGGAAGGGGCCTTGGGGATGTGGTAGAGACCTCCGCAGAATCCCACCTCCCACTGGTAGTTTGCAAAAGTCACACGGCAGGTCATTACCAGAGTCCCCAGAGCTGGTACCTGCCACCAAGAAGTGAGTGAATGATCTTGGAGGGAGATAATTACCACCACAATTGTAGCTATTACAGTTGACCTTGAACAACACGAGTTTGAACTTTCGTTACCAGAGCCCTCCTTCAGCATTTCATGCTCTGACTCGTGAACGCTGCCTGTGGTAATATATAATCTTAACCAATGGCCTTCAGAATCTTAAAAGCCATTTTGTCATTTTTGTTTAGAATATCATACAGAACAGATTTTAAGTCTAAAATATCTCATTCAGATTTTTTCCAATAAATACAGCACAGTCTTGTAAATGTATTTTCTCTTCCTTAAAATTTTCTTAACATTGTCTTTTCTCTAGTTTACTCTATTGTAGGAATACAGTACATAATACATGTACCTACAAAATACATGTCAATCGACTGTTTACGTTATCAGTAAAACTTCTGGTCAGCCATAGGCTATCAGTAGTCAAGTTTTTGTAATAAAGATATTAATTGGTAAATCTAAGTTTCCTAGACACCCAGAGGGATAATAAAGAAGAAACGCATGCATCATACATACATGTAAGAATGTGTTATAGTATACAGATGTGTTATACTATATGTAGATATTAGAGACAGCAAACAACTAAGTGCAATACACAAGTATACAACTGTGCTCTTTGTAATTACTCTGGGCCAGGTCCTTTATAATCATTATCTTCACAATAACCCTGGCAGGTAACAACTCTCATTAACCCCAGAATACAGATGAGATCACAAAGGCTCAGAGAGGTAGGTTACTTGCCTCAGGTCACACAGTTGATAAAGAGGAGAACAGACATTCCAACCTGATTCCTAAGCTGGAGTCCCCAACGTCTGCTCTGCCTGAGATAGTTCCACAAAGACAAATCAAAACCACCAAGGACAACCGGAATACATCCATATGAAGAGTACTAGAACTATTAAGAGGTCATGATAGAATGCCCAGAAGGAGCGGGGCCAGGCCCTACTCTTATCCTTTGGGTGCCCTTGTCTCTGCATGAGTATCTGTTTCAGAATCCCTTCCATTGTTGGGCTCAGGGAAGGGGGGTGCACTACACCAGTCCCACTTAACCTAGGCCTATTCTCCCAGCAAACAGTATAGCACTTACACTAGTATCTATATGCTTTGGATTTACTTACAGCTCAGCAGTTCCTGCCAAGTTGATATGTGCCGAACTGCACAGGCAAAAATGAAGAAACATAATTACTCCTGACTCACACACTTAGCCCTAGACTGACAAAGAGCCAAGGTACAGCTTAATTCCCTCAGGAGAAGACAGAGCCCAGAATAACACAGGACAAGCTACTTATACCTGGCAAGGACATGGTATTGGATTGGGGGCTCAGGGCTGAGGGTTGAAGGTGAGGAAGAATGACAAGCCATACACTGTGAGTCTGTGTGCCTTATGACAAGCACGTGGCACAATGGTTCAATGTATGGAGACTGGAGCCACATAGCTTGGGTTTGAGTCATCACTTTGCTTGGACTGCTATATCTCAGTTTCCTTACCGGTAAAATGGGGATGTCATGAGGAATGGTATCTTCCTCAGAGAGTGGTTGAGAGAATTAAACAGCTAATACTCAAGAAATGCTTGGTTAATGATACCTAGCACAGAGTAAGCACTGAAGAACTATTTGCTGTTATTTGCCAAGATAGCAAATGGCCCCCAACCCTAGCATGGCTACTTGAGGAAAAATTAATCACCGCCATGCCCTACCTGTAACACTGCTCGGGATGCTCAATCCACAAGCTTGTCAGAGGAGTTCCAGAGCCCTCCTTCAGCATTTCATGCTCTGACTCGTGAACGCTGCCTGTGGTAATATATAATCTTAACCAATGGCCTTCAGAATCTTAAAAGCCATTTTGTCATTTTTGTTTAGAATATCATACAGAACAGATTTTAAGTCTAAAATATCTCATTCAGATCAGTATAGTATTAAAGAATGCATTATAAATTTTACTTTTAATCATATTTAATAATATTCATAATACGTAGTCAAATTTGTACATATTTGCATTTACCAAGTGATGCACAAAGTTTAATTTACTCTGGATTAATTATGTAAGAAAAACGTGATTTGTTGACAATAAATTCCAAAGTGTTGTAACATATCAGGGTTGATTTGGGGACTGAATATATATTAAAATTCATTGCCACATTTGAACCAAACCCTGCTTCACGATGTGACGGGGGAAATTCTTGCAATGTGCACTTCACAAGTAAACTCATTAATTTTTATAATTCTTGTGTTTTCCTTTTAGATAATGAGATAAAGGAGGCTTATTTTTAGGGTTTCTTTTTAAGCATATCTGCAAATAACATATTTTGGGTAAAGATACTCTTTATTCTGAATAAATGAAAAGGCAAATTGGATATAATCATCACTCTACTTTCTCTTTTTAACAGCGGCTTTTGGGGTTAGAGAGTTACCCGGATGCACCAGGTATGCATGATGTTCCAATGAATGCAAAGTGCAGTCAGATAAGAACCATCTTGAGGGACATTTGAAGAATTATCATCATGTTTATGCTCCTCATTCATTTCACATATCTCATCATCAATGTGCTTATCCACTTTACCAGATCTACTGTGGTAGTAAACAAAACAAACCCAAGAACAAAAAGATTTGAATGCTGCAGAGCAGTCTAAGTCACCACCGTGGCTAATTTGCAAGGAGTGAAAATTCCAGTCAGCTGTCAAGGTTACTCGATCGTGTGTACAAACATCATGACCAACTGACTTGACCGTGAGCCCATTCATTTGATCCACACCACTGATGCCATGAAGTCTATTAGTCACAGTTGGGGGATACACAGATTCTTAAAAAATTGAGGTTACTGGTTGGGCAATACTTCTCTCCTACCCATCCTGGGTGACCCTCCTTGCACCCATGGCCAACAACCTCCTGAGAGCCTCTCTCCTCTGGGCTGTGTGTGACATTTTCCATCCAGATGCTTCGGCACATGGGCAGGTGTCTTCAGACAGTTGAGCCAAACTGAGGCTGGGATAAACTGCCAGAGCCAATGGGAACAGAACCAGAGAGGGAATTAATGGTGACAAACTAATGGTGGCGTGTCACCTGCTGCACCTACACCTCCCCAGCACCTCCTCACCTTCCATCTCATTAAGACCTCCTATCATCTGGTCTGTGACGTGGGATCCCTATGCCTACTTACAAATGAAAAACCTGAGAGTCGGAGCAGTGAAGAGATTCGCTCAAGGCCACAACTATCCAAAATTTTGTTTTCAAAGAATTATGAGGAATGCAAACATAGTTACAATATAACGTAAGTAAAATTCCTCAGATATGATTAGAAGCATGTGTCTGTTTCTGCATGTCATTGGTTCCCAAGTTCAGACAATGAGTAATCAGATAGGAGGAGACATGTGTGAGTGTGTGTGTATGTGAGCACACAAGGATGAGCACATATGCAAGGGTGTGTGCAGGAAGAAATGCATATGCGCATGAGTGTGTGCACACATACGTGGGTGTGTGTGTGAGTGTGTACATGTATGTGTGCATGTGTGAGTGTGTGAGCATGCATGGGTGTGCATGTTCACACATGTGTGGATGTGTGAGCCTGTGTATACATGTGTGTGAGTGTGTGGTGTTTGGGGTTAGGTCGGCATTGGTTTTAAATGGAAAAATACCAAATTTATCAAGTGGTTCTCTTTGAGTTATAAAATAGGCAGCATTTAGGGATTTTTTTTCTGCTCTGCACACCTTTCTACTTTCTCTGGACATATATGAATATATATTGTTGAACATACACGAACATATATCAACATTAGTTCATATATTATTTTATTTATTTTTTAAGATTTTGTTTATTTATTTGAGAGAGAGAGAGAGAGAGAGAGAGAGCACACAAGCAGGGGGGAGGGGCAGAGGGAGAAGCAGGCTCCCCGCTGAGCAGGGAGCCTACATCGGGCCTCGATCCCAGGACCCTGGGACCATGACCTGAGCCGAAGGCAGACGCTTAACGACTGACCCACCCAGGCACCCTCATATATTATTTTAACAATCAGAAAGGTTTTGGACTTTTTTTTTTTTTTTTGCATATCCAGGCAACACATACTAAGCTGCTTGTTCCCCACTCCCCATCACAGCATGGGTGAGAGTCTGCCTGCCTCTGGGCTCTCAGGCAGAAGCCTGGAGGTGAGAGGGGATAAATCACACTGGGGGGAAGATAGAGTGATCAGGGAAGATTCTGGAAACCGTTTCCTCTGGTTTCCCATCTTCTGACACTCCCTAGCAGTTTCTGATTCCTGCCTCTTTCCTGCACTGCCCAGTCACTCTGGATTTCTAGGAAGCCCTCCCTCCCTATCTGCCTTTCCTCTCCTGGGAAGTTGAGAGGCCTGTGGATTTAATGGCTAATCCAAGCACCCAGAGCCCAGCACCCTAGGAGCTGGGTCCCATGGTCCAGGGCACCTGGACTGGTGGACAGTGGAACACAAAGTGTGAATGGGCATTTCTCTGCCTCAGGCTGTCTGTGACCCCATTCTCCTTTGCCAACGTTTCTGTCTGCAAAAGGGTGGACCAGGGGCATCTCCTGGGCTCCTAGCTGCTGATAGCAGATAAAAGCCCAATACTGCCCTCTGTGGCATATAAATGTGGTTTTCTTGCACCTAACAAGGTGGTGCATCTGGTCTCTGGGGAAAACTTTTGCAGCCTGTTCCATTTAAATGTATAGAATGTTTGTGGTCCAAATGGATGGTTTCCTGTCTTTGTAGAGGAAATCTACATCTTCTCATTAGAAAACTTGATAGGGGGGCGCCTGGGTGGCTCAGT